>NC_081372.1:2901104-3099168 GCF_030684315.1 Stegostoma tigrinum
GGAGTTGTAGAGAATACTGGGAGGGAAGTGTTGGGTGCAGGTCAGATGGGGGATGAATGTTGGAGGGGGTTAGGGGAGAGGGCCAGGAGGGGGAGTTTTGGCTAAAGTGTGGGGGCATCGGGGGGGGGGGGGAGGGGGGAGTGTGGGGGCATCGGGGGGGGGGAGTGTGGGGGGGGAGTGTGTGGGGGGGGGGGAGAGTGTGTGGGGGGGGGGGAGAGTGTGGGGGGGGGGGGAGAGTGTGGGGGGGGGGAGAGTGTGGGGGGGGGGGAGAGTGTGGGGGGGGGGAGAGTGTGGGGGGGGGGGAGAGTGTGGGGGGGGGGGAGAGTGTGGGGGGGGGGAGAGTGTGGGGGGGGGGAGAGTGTGGGTGGGGGGGGGAGAGTGTGGGGGGGGGGGAGAGTGTGGGGGGGGGAGAGTGTGGGGGGGGGGGAGAGTGTGGGGGGGGGGAGAGTGTGGGGGGGGGGGAGAGTGTGGGGGGGGGAGAGTGTGGGGGGGGGAGAGTGTGGGGGGGGGGAGAGTGTGTGGGGGGGGGGAGAGTGGTGGGGGGGGGAGAGTGTGGGGGGGGGGGAGAGTGTGGGGGGGGGGAGAGTGTGGGGGGGGAGAGAGTGTGGGGGGGGGGTGGAGAGAGTGTGGGGGGGGGGAGAGTGTGGGGGGGGGGAGAGAGTGTGGGGGGGGGAGAGTGTGGGGGGGGAGAGTGTGGGGGGGGAGAGTGTGGGGGGGGGGAGAGTGTGGGGGGGGGGAGAGGTGGGGGGGGGGAGAGTGTGGGGGGGGAGTGTGGGGGGAGGAGAGTGTGGGGGAGGAGAGTGTGGGGGAGGAGAGTGTGGGGGGGGGAGAGTGTGGGGGGGGGAGAGAGTGTGGGGGGGGGGAGAGAGTGTGGGGGGGGGGAGAGAGTGGGGGGGGGGGGAGAGAGTGGGGGGGGGAGAGAGGTGGGGGGGGGAGAGAGTGTGGGGGGGGAGAGTGGGGGGGGGAGAGTGGGGGGGGGGGAGAGTGGGGGGGGGGAGTGGGGGGGGGGAGAGTGGGGGGGGGGGAGAGTGGGGGGGGGGGGAGAGTGGGGGGGGGAGTGGGGGGGGGAGAGAGTGTGGGGGGGGAGAGAGTGTGGGGGGGGAGGAAGAGTGCGGGGGGAGAGTGTGGGGGGGGGAGAGTGGGGGGGGGAGAGTGGGGGGGGGGAGAGAGTGTGGGGGGGGAGAGAGTGTGGGGGGGGGAGAGAGTGTGGGGGGGGGAGAGAGTGTGGGGGGAGAGTGTGGGGGGGGGGGGAGAGTGTGGGGGGGGGGGAGAGTGGGGGGGGAGAGTGGGGGGGGGGGGGGAGAGTGTGGGGGGGGGAGAGTGTGGGGGGGGGGGAGAGTGTGGGGGGGGGAGAGTGTGGGGGGGGGAGAGTGTGGGGGGGGGGAGAGTGTGGGGGGGGGAGTGTGTGGGGGGGGGGTGTGGGGGGGGGGGGAGTGTGGGGGAGGAGAGTGTGGGGGGGGGGTGAGTGTGGGGGGGGGGAGAGTGTGGGGGGGGGAGAGTGTGGGGGGGGGGGAGTGTGGGGGGGGGGGGTGTGTGGGGGGGGGGAGGAGTGTGGGGGGGGGTGGTGTGGGTGGGTGCTGTAGGGGTGGTGTGGGGGGTGTAGTGTGGTGTGGGGTGGGGGGGTAGGGGTGGTGTGGGTGGGGGGTAGGGGTGGTGTGGGGGGTGTAAGAGTGGTGTGGGTGGGGGGTGTAGGAGTGGTGTGGGTGGGGGGGGATCCCTACCTTCCAGTTGAACCTCCTTGCCGGTTCTCTTGAGCGCCTGCACCGCTTGGTCGTGCGAGGCTTCCCGCAGGTCGGTGCCGTTCACCGAGAGGATGGCGTCTCCGACAAACAGCTCGCCGCTCTGATCGGCCGCTAATCCGCGGAAAATCTTCGAGATCAGGATCGGCATGTGGTTCTCGCGGCCGCCCTTGATGCTGATACCTAAACCCCCCGCCTCCTGCTTGACGATGCGGACCGTGCGCTTGTGGCCGGAGCCGGGCTCCGAGTCCGCCTGAGGAACAGGCGGCTGCAGCGGCTCACTCTCCCCGTTACTCAGGCCATGTCCAGCGGGAGCTCCAGCCGGGCTCAGCCGCAGCGACTCCTCGGACAAGGAAGCAAGCAGCCGCCGCCAGCGCTCAGGCTCCGGCTCGGGGCTCCGCACCTCCAGCAACCCGCTCCGCAGCACCATCCCGGCCGGCTCCCAGTGTCCGGGACTGGGAGAGTCCCCTCTATCCACCCCCCACTCCCGGGACCCGGGCCAGCCCAGCCCAACCCCTGTTAAAGGGACCGCTGCACTGACCTCGCCAAAAACCTCCCCAAGCTTATTCCAAAGTTGGGAAAACTTTCCCAAACCTTTTCGAAGCTTTTTTTAAAAACAAAAATGAGCAAACTTTTCCAAACTTTTTAAAAGTTGGGTAAACTTTTTCAAAACTTTCCCCAACTCTTTCGAAGCGTGTTTTTTTTTTCAAAATTGGGCAAACTTTTCCAAACATTTTTAAAAAGCGTTTTCCAAAATTGGGGAAACTTTTTTCAAACAAAAAGACTCTGAAACTTTACCTAACTGTTTTCTAAAGTTGGGGAAACTTTTCCAAACTTTTCTAAGTACCTCCACATTTTCCCGGACCTTTTCTAAACCCTTTCTGGACCTCACAATGTTTAAAAATTCTTTTCCAACAATTACAGAACTGTCTCATTTTTTCTCAGATTCAAAAACATTTTACAACACCATTGTTTCTCAGTGTTTATTTAAACTAAAAGTTCCCAGATATATTTTTGTAAATGTTTCCAAGGTTTTGACATTTTATTCGAACTCTTCGTATTTTCTGAACTCTCGGCAGCCGGTAGCTCCATGCTTCCGGTTGCTGAAGACGGCGGAAGCGTTAATAAATCTGTCGTTTAATGGCCAGCCGCTCTCGGAACCTGGAGTCAGACCGGTGAGCTGGGCTTGATTGAGATCCACCTGTTTAACATACCAGGACGTAGAATTTGGTTTTAATCCATTCAAATTAACAGATCATTCTGACTTTAATTTGGAGCGTTTTTATTTTCCCCTTAGCTAACTATGGAATTCAAATGACTGAATCAATTGTACTTTGAAAAAGAACTTGTGAGCTACAACATAGGAGCAGAAGTAAACTATTGGGCCCTATACTCAATAAGGTCATGGCTGATCTCTATCTCGCCCCGATAACTGGGGCTTCCCTGCTTAACAAAAGTCTTTTGTTTTTGATTTACAGCATCCGCAGTTCTTTCGCTTTTTCTTAAAATTAAAAGTCTATCCACTTTCAGTTTAAAAATATTCAATGACTCCCATCTATCCACTTCAGAAGCAGAGAGCTCCAGAATTTGATTTGATGCATTTATTATTGCCACGTGTACCTAGACACAGTGTAAAGTTTTGTTTTCTGTACAGTATTGGCAGGTGATACCATACACAGATCATTGGGTGATTGAACAGAGGAATACAATGTTACAACTACAAAGAAGGTGCACAAAAAAATCAACATTAAGATTTGAAAGTTGCACCACTCTCAGCGAATAAAGATCCTCATCTCTGTCCTGAAAAAGGTGATTTTAATTTTCAAAAAATGCCCCCTGGTTCTGAACTGACACCAGGAGGAAACATCCTTTCCACTTCCACCTTGTTATGACCTTTTGGGTTCTTAGACACTTCAATCCAGTTGCCCTGATCTCTTCGAAACTCCAGGGTAACAAGCCCGGTCTGTCCTCATCAGACAAGCTGCTCACTCCAGATAATAACCTCATAAACCTCCTCTGAACCAGTTCCAAAACATTTACACTCTTCATTAAACAAGGAGACTGATATCGCACACAGTGTTTGAGACATGGTATAAACATCCTGACTTATATGTTCAATTTCCTTTTGCACTAAGGGATAGCATTCCATGTGCCTTCTGAATTACATGCTGTACCTGCACACTAACTTGTAATTCATGCACCAGAGCATCTTCTAGACCTTTCACAGTCATTGTCTGTTTAAGTCATCTCTGTGTTAACATTCTTCCAGGCCAAGTGAACAACATCAGTTTCCCACATAATACTCCATCTGCCTAAACTTTTATATTTCACTCAACCAATCAGTATCCATCGCAAACCCCTCATATTACCTTCATGCATACTGTCTGACCTATCTTAGCCTTGCCTGTGGATTGGGCCTTGTTGCTAAGTCTTTGATGTAAATTGTAAAATGTTGTGGTCCCAGTACAGACCCCTGGAGAACTCCACTCGTTACATCCAGTCAACCAGACAGGCAGAAACTCTGTGCTTGCTAGCTAGCTAATACTGGAGACTTTCTAATATGTTAGCCCAGACATTCATGAGCTTTTAGCTTCCACAATAATCTTTGTTGTAGCATATTGTCACATAAACTCTAGCAGCCTAAATACACTTCTACATCAATGAGCAGCTCACCATCACATTGAGGTCATTCCTTCAACATTGTTCAAATGACAGTGCAGCGCTCCCTCAGCACTGACCCTCCAACAGTGCGGCGCTCCCTCGGCACTGAGACTCTTCATCGTTATTTGACTTGGATAAATATTCAGATGCCTAGAGCCCGGCTGACAATGCCAAGGGATTATTTCTCATCATTGGTTAAAGTGACATCTCTCTGTATACTGGGTTTTTCTGAGGCCTTTGTGAATTCCCAAATCTCTTCTTCCCCCCCACACCACAGCAAACAGCAATATGAAGGAGGTGGGTTATTAACTTAACTTTTAAACATTTACCTGATGACAGCGTCACCCAGACATGCTGTAAGCTGGTGATTCCTAAACATCGCGAGATTTAAATTATGCTTCGTTTGTTGCCCTCCTACATTAAACAGGTCACATTGCAGTCAACAACAAATAACAAGGAAATTAAAATGCAGTAAGTCTGCATTGAACCACTATTTGGATGGAGTCACTTTCTTCTCACCTGATGTGGGCACATGGAAAGGGAATGTAACGTACATCCATCAGGTAACTGTGTCACTCAGAACTCAGCCTGTTCTCTGTTACCAAACACATGTAATGTCACACTGAGGGAGCGCCGCACTGTCGGAGGGTCAGCGCTGAGGGTGCGCCGCACAGTCGGAGGGTCAGTGCCGAGGGAGCGCCACACTGTTGGAGGGTCAGTGGTGAGGGAGTGGGCACTGTCGGAGGGTCAGTGCTGAGGGAGTGGGCACTGTCGGAGGGTCAGTACTGAGGGAGCGGGCACTGTCGGAGGGATGGAGAGAAACAGTGTGCAGGAAGTTGAATTATTACTAAAAGCAAAATTCTCCATTTGCTGCAAATCAGAGATTAAAAGAAAAGCTCTGGAAACACTCAGCAGACCAGGCACCTTCTGTATAGATGGAAATGGTAAAGGGGCCAGCATAGAGACAAAGTCAGCTGTGGAGGAGGAAGCATAAATAGCTTGGGATAGACTGATTTTATAATAGACTGGGCAGAAGTATTTGTGGATGTGGGATTGCTGCTTTCTTTAATATGTCTTCATGACTTATTCCAAGGCATGGACTTTAAGGGGTGCAGGTGAAATTTAAAACCAAGTGGAATGATGTAATACATTTTGATAGAAAGGACACAATTCCACATGGGTGCTCAGGAGCAGTGGGACATCGGTGAATAAAATGCTGATGTGAATTAGAATTAGAATCCCTACAGTGTGGAAACCAGCCCTTTGGCCCAACAAGTCCACACCGAACCTCAGAGCATCCCACCCAGACCCATCCCCTTATAACCCACCTAATCTACACATCCCTGAATACTATGGGCAATTTAGCACGGCCAATCCACCTAACCTGCACGTCTTTGGACTGGGGGAGGAAACTGGAGCACCCAGAGGAATCCCACGCAGACACGGGGAGAATGTGCAAACTCCAAAAATCACAAATAGATGATCCTTATAGTATACCACTCGTAACTGAGCACCATATTGAATATTTTCGGTCCACTACCACCCTTTGTTTGCTAAGGGTCAGCCGATTCTGAACTCAATCAGAAAGGTTGAAAGAGCTAGGGCTTTACTCTTTAAAATGATGAAGGATGAGAATGATTTGGTAGAGGTGTACAAAATGATCAGAAATATAGATGGAGTGGAGAGCCAGAGACTTTTTCCTAGGGTGGAGGTAGCTATTACGAGGGGGCATAGTTTTAAAGTGATTGGAGGTAGATATAGGGGAGATGTCAGAGGTAGGTTCTTTACTCAGAGAGTGGACTGGGCGTGGAATGCATTGCCGGAGAGGGTCGTGGAGTCGACCTCATTCGGGGCATTTAAGTGGCTATTAGAAAGGCATATGGATGATCATGTAAGGTAGGGTTGGAGGTAAAAGTTCAGCACAACATGGTGGGCCGTAGCGCCTGTACTGTGCTATACTGCTCTAAGTCCTATGTTCTAAGCCATGACAAGTCCACACTGAGCAATGAAAATCTGCTCCTGTTGGTGGAAATACTGAAAACCAAAGGACACTGATGGAAGTGTTTGGGAAAAAGAAGCAGAGATTCTCCTGAGAAGACAGAAGCTCCCTGCAAAGTGGATAATTGCATGAAGAATTGTTAGCAACTGTGACAGTATAGCAATCTCAAATTTGAGACCCAAAATTCAGCATTTGTGTGCAGTGGTAGTGCCACTACCTCTAGACCAGTAAATCCAAGTCCAAGTTCCTGCTCTAGAGGTGTGTAATTACATCTCTGAACAGGTTGGTTCAAAAATATCTTTTTGCTTTGAATCCCAAAGTTTTCAAGTCTTACACCTGGGCTTAAACAGAGGGAAGTAAGGCTGATTCTGCAGTTCCATGTTTTTTTCTACTTTATTCATTAATGGGATGAGGGCATCACTGGCTCGGCAGCATTTATTGTCCATCCCTAATTGCCCAGAGGGCAGTTAAGAGTAAACCACATTGCTGTGGGTCTGGAGTCACATGTTGGCCAGACCAGGTAAGGATGGCAGTTTCCTTCCCTAAAAGACATTACTGAGCCAGATGGGTTTTTCCAACAATCAACAATGGATTCACGGTCATCATTAGGTTCTTAATTTCAGATACTTCATCAAATTCAAATTCCACCATCTGCCATGGTGGGATTCAAACCCAGGTGCCCAGAACATTATCTCGGGGTCTCTGGATTAACAGTCCAGTGATAGTCCCTCTAGGCCATCACCTCCCTGCACTACACTGACTGGAGAACTGTCTGCTGTACAAGATATGAGTCCAAGGCTATGTCTACACTCAATGTACAACATCTCAGAGGACCATCTGATCAAGAGTACCACTCCCTCCTCCCCACCCTCTGTGTCCAGGCCAATATCAATCCTTCAACCAATATTATAGAAATCAATGACCTGTCAGTAACACATTCTGGTTAGTGGGATCTTGCTGTGCACAGATTGTCTGCAATGTTTTCTACATTACAACAGTACTTCTACCACAAAAGCATTTCATTGGCTGTGAAACACTTTGGGATTTTTCTTGTGGATGGTGAAAGGTGCTTCATAATTTTTTGAAAATGTATTCATTGGTATTTCTTGCCCATCCCTAGTTGCCCCTGGAGAAGGTGGGGGTGAGCTGCCTTCTTGAGCCGCTGCAGTCCGCGTGTTGTAGGTAGACCCACAGTGCCTTTAGGGAGGGACTTCCAGGATTTTGACCAAACGATGATGTAGGGATGGTGAATGATGTGGGTGTTCCAAAATGCAAGTCTTTGTCCAAATAAGAGTTCCTGGAACAATCTCAAATCATAGCAGTGTTATGACTTTCACTTAATTTTAGACATTATTTGTCTTTTTTATTTGGATCTGATAGAATATTGTGGAGGTGATGGCCTAGTGGTGTGATTGTTATGTATTTACCTATAGACCTAGATAATGTTATGGGGACCCAGGAGTAAATCCTACCATACTGGAATTTGAATTCAATTTTTAAAAGAAAATCTGGATTTCAGAGTTTAATGATGACTGTGAATCTATTGTCGACTGTCAGAAAAAAACTCACTAAGGTCCTTTAGGGAAGGAAACTGCCATCCTTACCTGGTCTGGACTACATGTAACTCCAGACCCACAGCAATGGGATTGACTCTTAAGTGCCCTCTGGGCAATTAGGGATGGACAATGAATTATTGACTTAGGCAGAGATGCTCTCATTCTGCGAATGAATTTAAAAAAGAATTAAATATAAAATCACTGAGCAGGGAAGAGGTCACTCTGTGCATCAGACTAGGCTGGGTTTTGATAACAAAATGCCTAATTTGACCTGCACTTTTTCCTTTCAAAGAACAACAAAGAGCAAAGAACAATGCAGCATAGAAACAGGCCCTTCAGCCCTCCAAGCCTGCACTAGCACATTTGGCCCTTCCAGACTAAACTGTCTTCACTTACAGGGCCCTTATCCCTCTATTCCCTTCCTATTCATGTTCTCGTCCAGGTGCTTCTCAAATGCTGTTTTTGTGTCTGCTTCCACCACCTCCTTTAGCAATGTGTTCCAGGCACTCACCACCCTTTGTGTGAAAAACCTGCCTCTCACATGTCTTTTAAACTTCGTCCACCCCCCCGCCTTACACCTTGAACCTGTGACCCCTAGCAATTGACCCCTCTACCCTGGGAAAAGGCCTCACACTTACTGCTCTTTCCATGCCATTCACAATCTTCTAAACTTCTATCAGGTCGCCTCTCAGTCTCTCATGTTCCAATGAAAACAAACCCAGTCTATCCAATCTTTCTTACATCCTGGTAAATGTTCTCTGTATCCTCTCCAAAACATTCACATCCTTCTGGTAGTATGGTGACCAGAGCTGCACACAATATTCCAACTGCAGCCTAACTAAAGGTCTATGAAGCTGCAGCATAACTTGTCTATCCTTATACTCAATGCCCCTTCCAACGAAGGCAAGCATGCCATGGGCCTTTTTAACCACCTTACCTACCTGCACTGCCAGCTTCAGAGACCTGTGGACCTGCACACCCAGATCCCTCTGCATTTCAATACTCCTCAGGGTTCTGCCATTCACTGTATAATTTCCACCTGTATTTGGCCTTCCAAAATGCACCACCTCACATTTGTCCGGATTAAACTCCATCTGCCGTCTTTCTGTCCATGCCTCCAACTGATCTACATCCTGCTGTATCGCCTGCCAATCCTCACTCTCCACAACTCCACCAATATTTGAATTTCCGCAGACTTACTAGTAAGACTAACTGCATTTTGCTCCCAGTCATTTATGCAGAGGTGCCAGCGCTGATCCCTGTGGAACACCCACCAGTCACAGCCCTCCATTCTGAAAAAGCATCCTTCCACTGCTGCCCTCTGTCTCCTATAACTAATCTAGTTCTGTTTCCACATGCTTAACCAATTCCCATTTGAAACTTATTATTGAATTAGCTTCCGGAACCCTTTGCATTACAATAACCCATTGTGTGTAAAATATTCCTTCCCATCTTCCTCTGCACCTGTTCTGTTTAGCAATAATTCACAAATCTGTGACATTTGGTTCCACACCCCTCTGAATGCAGAGGAAACAGCTTCTGTTGATTGACTCTATGAAAACCACTCGGTCATTTTAAAAGCCTCTATCCATTGTCACCTTAATCTCTTGTGTTCTGAGGAGATCAGAACAGTCCCAGATTCTTCACTCTCTCCACATTCACTGAAGTCTCTCGTCCCTGGAATAATTCTGGTCAATTTTGTCCAACTCCTTTCCCAAGAGCCTAAAGTGATCTTGGGTTCCAGCCAACATTTGTCCCTGAAACATAACAAAACACATCCCCAGATAACAAAGTGTGAAGCTGGATGAACACAACAGGCCAAGCAGCATCTCAGGAGCACAAAAGCTGACGTTTCGGGCCTAGACCCTTCATCAGAGAGGGGGATGGGGAGAGGGTTCTGGAATAAATAGGGAGAGAGGGGGAGGCGGACCGAAGCTGGACAGAAAAGAAGATAGGTGGAGAGGAGAGTATAGGTGGGGAGGTAGGGAGGGGATAGGTCAGTCCAGGGAAGACGGACAGGTCAAGGAGGCGGGATGAGGTTAGGAAGGCAGATTGCAGGAACAGCAACTCATATTCCACATGGGAACCCTGCAGCCCAATGGTATCAATGTGGACTTCACAAGCTTCAAAATCTTCCCTTCCCCCACTGCATCCCAAAACCAGCCCAGTTTGTCCCCTCCCCCCACTGCATCCCAAAACCAGCCCAGCCTGTCTCTGCCTCCCTAACCTGTTCTTCCTCTCATCCATCCCTTCCTCCCACCCCAAGCCGCACCTCCATTTCCTACCTACTAACCTCATCCCACCTCCTTGACCCGTCTGTCTTCCCTGGACTGACCTATCCCCTTCCCACCTCCTCACCTAAACTCCCCTCTCTACCTATCTTCTTTTCTCTCCATCTTCGGTCCGCCTCCCCCTCTCTCCCTATTTATTCCAGAACCCTTACCCCATCCCCCTCTCTGATGAAGGCTCCAGGCCCGAAACGTCAGCTTTTGTGCTCCTCCGATGCTGCTTGGCCTGCTGTGTTCATCCAGCTCCACACTTTGTTATCTCAGATTCTCCAGAATCTGCAGTTCCCGTTAGCCCTGAAACACATCCCCAGGTTGTGTGTAAAGTAGCTGCAGACTTTACCTACCACACAAACCTTCAAATCAGCCAGATCCAGGATTGTGTGATTAGGTTCAATGTAAATCTGTAAACCCTTCATTCTCGGATGGGTTTATTGAACTTTTCTGGACTTATAAATAATCATTAATCTACACTGTAAATGTGAAATGCAAGTTTCAGAATCATCTGATCCAATTCGATTGTCTTTTAGTGAAACGCTAAATTCTCGGTACAGACTGGGCCCTCTGTGAAATACAAACTCAGCAGGAAGTTGCTGTCATTTTTTTTTCATTCATTCTCAGGTTTGAACATGGATGATTGGGTCAGCATTTATTACCCATCCTTAATTGCCCTTGAGAAGTCGGTGAGGAGCAATCAGTCATATGGGTAGATAGAGAGGGGAAGGTTTTCTCTGGTGTTGTCTTTCAGGCTGAGCTGTAACAAGGCTGTTCAGAGCTTGAGACAGTTCAATAAATTCTGTATCTACTTCTTCACACAATGGGAACTGATTCATTGATACATAAGAACATAAGAACTAGGAGCAGGAATAGGCCATCTGGCCCCTCGAGCCTGCCCTGCCATTTAGTAAGATCATAGCTGATCTTTGAGACTCAGCTCCACTCACCCGCCCACTCACCATAACCCTTAATTCCTTCACTGTTCAAAAATTTATCTAGCCTTGTCTTAAAAACATTCAGCGAGGTAGCTTCAACCGATTCACTGGGCAGGGAATTCCACAGATTCACAACCCTTTGGGTGAAGAAGTTCCTCCTGACCTCAGTCCTACATCTGCTTCCCTTTACTTTGAGGCTATGCCCCACACGATTCCAAAAACCTGTGAATCCAGGGAGTCAGTTGGAGATTACAGGACTGAGATTGATAGAGTATGAAAGAATGTAACGCAACACATAGCTGAGGTGCAGATCAATAGCGGAACAGATTTAAGGGGCTGAATGGCCTTCTGTTTCTATTAAAGGCAAAATACTATGGATGCTGGTAAGCTGAAATAAAAACCAAAAGTGCTGGAGAAACTCAGATGGATTGACAACTTCTCCTGGTCTCCTTATCTGAGGAGGGAGGTTCTGGCTACAGAGGGAGGATAACAAAGGATCAACGGACGGATTCCTGGGATGGCAGGGCTGATGTGTGGAGAGAGTCTGGATTGGCTAGGGCTATATTCACTGGAGTTTATAAGAATAAAGAGGGACCTATGAAATAGAACTGGACAGGATCTTCTTGATGCCTGGGGAGTCCAGAACCAGGCATCATGGTCTAGAATTAGCCATTTAGGACAGAGAATCATAGAATCCCTACAGTGTGGAAACAGGCCCTTTGCCCCAACAAGTCCACACCAAACCTCAGAGCATTCCACCCAGACAACCTACGCATCCCTGAACACTATGAGCAATTTAGCATGGCCAATCCACCTAGTCTGCACATCTTTTGGACTGTGGGAGGAAAGCAGACCACCCAGTGGAAACCCACGCAGACACGGGGAGAATGTGCAAACTCCGTACAGACAGTCACCCGAGGCTGGAAGTGAACCTGGATCCCTGGCGCTGCGGGGCTGCAGTGCTAGCCACTGAGCCACCGTGCCACCTGTGCTGAGCCTGTCGAATTCCCTGCCACAGAAAGTGGTTGAGGGTAAAATATTGAATGCTTTCAGGAAACAGTTCATTGCACTTCTTAGGGCTAAAGGGATCGAAGAGTATGGGGAGAAAGTGGGAACAAGGGACTGAATTGGATAATCAGCCAGGATCGTATCGAATGGTGGGACAGACTCAGAAGGCTGAATGGCCCAGTCCTGCTCCTATTTTCTATGTTTCTCTGTGGAGATAGAAACGGTTACATTTTCAAATGCAGTACGACTCAGCTTCGCACTCCTCTGCATGCGTAATTCAAAACATTAACTTGTATTTTTTCCTAAGTTTTAGAATCCTCGGAGGAAAGGGTCACTCGACCCAAAATGTTAACTCTGATTTCTCTCCACAGATGCTGCCTGACCTGCTGAGCTTTTCCAGCAACTTCTGTTTTTGTCCCTCGAGTCCTCTGTCTGGTTTTTCCAAATATAATTCCAGCATCCCCCACGGACATGTGAGTTTGGCTTTTCTGACCCACTTTAAACCTCAGACCGATTCCACCCCACCCCGGACGGTCCCTTAAAACCCCTCAATCATTTGGAGCTGGCACTTGGGATGATGTTTTCTGTAAGAGGACAGCCTCAGAGGGTTGGTCATTAAATTAAGCCTGTTCCCCCTCACCCTATCAAATCTAGGCCAGGCAGTAAAAAAAATGAACAGCAAATCATCTCTCAGCTAACACGACCGGCAACAGATCATATTATCACTTATGCAGTTGTTGTCTGTATTATAATAGCAACATCATTTAAATGAAAACAGCATTGATTTATAAGAGCTTTTGGATGCTGTGAAAGGCGCTATACAAATGCACACATTTTATTTCAGTGGGATCTGTTTCTGCTCTCCTTTAGTGGATGATTTCATGCTGCATGCGTCGCTTTCTAAAGCAGTCGTTGGGAATAAACTGTCTGGATAAAGTTGCAAAGTGGAATCTTTGCACTGCCTGTGATTCGATCGTTCTCACACGCCTCGAGTTCCCAGGGCAATGGGCTGGTTGATGTTTACGCGCAGCTGCCGATTAGTCGGGGGCGGGCGGGGTTGAACTTGGCTCAGGACCTTCTGCCTCGGATCCTGCTGGACACAGAAAGCTTCCAGTTTCTCATCAGTGTTTTTGTGTGAGCGTAGAGGGCGATTGGAAAGTGGTACAGACTCGAGAAAGCGAGTTTGCAGCAGAGTTACTGCAAAATGACCACAGATCTCCATCTGAAGAAAGGTCCCGAGCCGAAACGTCAAGCTTTCCTGCCCCTCTGATGCTGCTTGACCTCCCTGTGTTCATCCAGCCTCACACTGTGCTATCACAGATCTCCAGCTGTTTCTTTAATCACTCAGCGACCAAAACAGTCATAAAAACAGAAAGGACAATAGAAACTGAGTAAATCTGTCAGAATGTAGGGATACAGAGAGGCTTAACGTTTCCAAGCCAGTGACCCCTCGTCAGTTCATTGAGTACAGCAGAGGCCCATCGGCCCTTTGAGTCTGTATTGCCAAAATTATACTACTCCCTACACCAGTCCCGCTTATCCATTTCAAGCGCTCATCCAAATACTTGTGAGGTTTCCCGCCTCAATTACCCTCCCAGGGAGTGCATTCCAGATGTCCACCTCAAATTCTCTCTAAACTGCCTGCCTTTCACCTTAAAAGTTCTGATAGAGTCGTGACAAAGGGTCACTGACTCCAAACGTTAACTGTCTGTCTCTCTCTCTCTTTCTGCCCACAGATTCTGCCAGACCTGCTGAGTTTCTCTAACAATTTTTGTTTGTGCAAAAAAAAACCCCTGAAAGAACTGCAGGTGCTGGAAATCACAAACAAAAACGGAAAGGCCTGGTGATATTTGTGGAGAGAAATCAAGGGTTAACGTTTCGAGTCCAGTGATCCTTCCTTAGAATGGACGGTAGCTCGGAAAATGATGGTTTTTATGTAGAATATTGGGTAGAAAGTGGGTTTAAGGAGTAAATGGTAGATGGGATAGAGCCCAAAGAGAGAGAAGAACATTCGGAAAGGAATGGATAACGATCCACATGCCTGGGAAGGTGGATAGTTATCAATGGATACTGTTAGTGACTCACAGCGGGAATTCTGTAATAGCAGACCATGTGGTAACAAAGCCTGGTGTGTGGGGCTTGGGGTAAAGGACATGGGAGAAGGTACCTGAAGTCCTAAGATTGTTGAACTCAGTATTAAATCCAGAAGGCTGTAGAGTTCCCAAGCAGAAGAAGTGTTGTTCTTCCAGTTTGTGCTGAGATTTGCTGGAGCACTGCAGCAAGAGACAGAGATGTTGCCCAGGGAACAGGGTGGTGTGCTCAAATGGCAGGGAACTGGAAGCTCAGGGTCTTTTTTTGCGAGTAGAACATAGATGTTCTGTGAAGTGGTCACCTAGTCTACACTTTGTTTCCTGAGTGTAGAGGAGACTACATTGTGACAGTGAATGCAGTAGAGTAGATTCTGGGAAGTGCAGGTGAGGTGTTTCATTACCTGGAAGGTATGTTTGGGCCCTTGGATTCTGGAGAGGGAGGAGGCAAACGGGCAGGTGTTGCAACTTTGCCAGTTACAGGGGGAGGTGCCATGGGGCTGTGGGGTGGCTTGTTGGCAGTGATAAAGCAGAAGGAACAATCCTTGCAAAGTCTAAAGGGGAATATTTGTCTGTTGGTGGCATCTCGCGGGAGGTGACAAAAATGGCATCTAATGATCTTCTGGATGTGGATGCTGGTGGGATGGTAGGTGAGGATAAGGGAGACCCTATTGCTGTTGTGGGAGGGAAGCGAAGGGGTGAGGGCAGAAGTGTGGGAGATGGGTCAGACCTGGTTGAGGACCCTGTTGACAATGGAGCTGGGGAATCCTCGGTTTAGGAAGAAGGTGGACATTTCGGAGGCTCCCTTGTCAAAGTTGGCCTGATCTGAACATATGCGATGGAGATGGAGGAACTGAGAGAATGGGATGGAGACTTTACAGGAAGTGGGATGTGAGGATGTATAGAGATAGTAAGAACTGCTGATGCTGGAGTCAGAGATAACACAGTGTGGAGCTCGAGGAACACAGCAGACCAGGCAGCATCAGAGGAGCAGGAAAGCTGACATTTCGGGTCAGGACGCTCCTTCAGAAATGGTGGGGGGAGTGCGGAAGGGAGCTCTAAAAGAAATAGAGAGAGGAGGAGTGGGGCTGAAGAAGGTAGGTGGGATGGTGATGGGTAAGTGCAGATAGGTAGTGGAGGGGATTGGTCAGTGAGGTGGGAGGTGGGAGAGAAGACGGACAGGTCAAGGAATGTGAATGAGAGTGGGGGTTGGTCATGGGATGAAGCTTAGGTTTGGGGAGATTTTGAAACTGGTAAAGTCCACATTGAGACCATTGGGTTGTAGGCTCCTGAGGCGGAATATGAGGTGCTGCTCCTCCAGTTTCCGGGTGACGTCGTTGTGACACTGGAGGAGGCCCAGGGTGGACAGGTCGAGCAGGGAGTGGGAGAAGAGTTGAAATGGTTCGCGACTGGAAGGTGTCGTCATTTGTCGTGAACAGAGCTCAGGTGCTCTACAAAACAGCCTCTGAGCCTCTGCTTGGTCTCCCCGATGTAGAGGAAGCCACAACGAGAACAGGGATGCAGTATACCACATCGGCAGATGTGCAGGTAAACCTCTGTCCGATGTGGAAGGTTTTCTTGGGGCCTGGGAAGGGGGTGAGTGGGGAGGTGTAGGGGCAGCTACAGCACTTCCTGCGGTTGCAGGGGAAAGGTGCCCGGTGTGGTGGGGCTGGTGGGGAGTGTGGAATGAACAAGGGAGTGACAGAGAGAGTGGTCCCTCTAGAAGGCAGGTAGGTGTAGGGAGGGAAATATATAATTCGTAGTGGGGTCAGATTGCAGTTGGCAGAAGTGTCGGAGGATGATGCGTTGAATATGGAGGTTAATGGGGTGATATGCGAGGACAAGGGGGTTTCTGTCATACTTTTTATTGTGGGGAGGGGGTGTGAGGGCAGAGGTGCAGGAAATGCGGTCAAGAGCGTTTTCAACCACTGAAGGGGGGGAGGTTGTGGTCCTTGAAAAAAGAGAACATCTGGGATGTCCAGGAGCGAAATGCTCCATCTTGGGAGCAGATGCGGGGGAGGTGGAGGAATTGGGAATGGGGAATGGCATTCTTGCAGGATGGTGAGTGAGAGGAGGTGTAGTCCAGGTAGCTGTGGGAGTCGGTGGGCTTGAAATGCAGTTGGCAGAAGTGTCGGAGGATGATGCGTTGAATATGGAGGTTAATGGGGTGATATGCGAGGACAAGGGGGTTTCTGTCTTACTTTTTATTGTGGGGAGGGGGTGTGAGGGCAGAGGTGCAGGAAATGCAGTCAAGAGCGTTTTCAACCACTGAAGGGGGGGAGGTTGTGGTCCTTCTCCCACTTCCTACAGACTAAGGGGGTGGCCATGGGCACCCGCATGGGCCCCAGCTATGCCTGCCTCTTTGTAGGTTACGTGGAACAGTCCCTCTTCCGCACCTACACAGGCCCCAAACCCCACCTGTTCCTCCGGTACATTGATGACTGTATCGGCGCTGCCTCTTGCTCCCCAGAGGAGCTCGAACAGTTCATCCACTTCACCAACACCTTCCACCCCAACCTTCAGTTCACCTGGGCCATCTCCAGCACATCCCTCACCTTCCTGGACCTCTCAGTCTCCATCTCAGGCAACCAGCTTGTAACTGATGTCCATTTCAAGCCCACCGACTCCCACAGCTACCTAGAATACACCTCCTCCCACCCACCCTCCTGCAAAAATTCCATCCCCTATTCCCAATTCCTCCGCCTCCGCCGCATCTGCTCCCACGATAAGACATTCCACTCCCGCACATCCCAGATGTCCAAGTTCTTTAAGGACCGCAACTTTCCCCCCACAGTGATCGAGAACGCCCTTGACCGCGTCTCCCGTATTTCCCGCAACACATCCCTCACACCCCCGCCCCTGCCACAACCACCCCAAGAGGATCCCCCTCGTTCTCACACACCACCCTACCAACCTCCGGATACAACACATCATCCTCCGACACTTCCGCCATTTACAATCCGACCCCACCACCCAAGACATTTTTCCATCCCCTCCCCTGTCTGCTTTCCGGAGAGACCACTCTCTCCATGACTCCCTTGTTCGCTCCACACTGCCCTCCAACCCCACCACACCCGGCACCTTCCCCTGCAACCGCAGGAAATGCTACACCTGTCCCCACACCTCCTCCCTCACCCCCATCCCAGGCCCCAAGATGACATTCCACATTAAGCAGAGGTTCACCTGCACATCTGCCAATGTGGTATACTGCATCCACTGTACCCGGTGCGGCTTCCTCTACATTGGGGAAACCAAGCGGAGGCTTGGGGACCGCTTTGCAGAACACCTCCGCTCAGTTCGCAACAAACAACTGCACCTCCCAGTCGCAAACCATTTCCACTCCCCCTCCCATTCTCTAGATGACATGTCCATCATGGGCCTCCTGCACTGCCACAATGATGCCACCCGAAGGTTGCAGGAACAGCAACTCATATTCCGCCTGGGAACCCTGCAGCCATATGGTATCAATGTGGACTTCACCAGTTTCAAAATCTCCCCTTCCCCAACTGCATCCCTAAACCAGCCCAGTTCGTCCCCTCCCCACACTGCACCACACAACCAGCCCAGCTCTTCCCCCACACCCCACTGCATCCCAAAACCAGTCCAACCTGTCTCTGCCTCCCTAACCGGTTCTTCCTCTCACCCATCCCTTCCTCCCACCCCAAGCCGCACCCCCAGCTACCTACTAACCTCATCCCACCTCCTTGACCTGTCCGTCTTCCGTGGACTGACCTATCCCCTCCCTACCTCCCCACCTACACTCTCTCCACCTATCTTCTTTACTCTCCATCTTCGGTCCGCCTCCCCCTCTCTCCCTATTTATTCCAGTTCCCTCTCCCCATCCCCCTCTCTGATGAAGGGTCTAGGCCCGAAACGTCAGCTTTTGTGCTCCTGAGATGCTGCTTGGCCTGCTGTGTTCATCCAGCCTCACATTTTATTATCTTGGGCTTGAAATAGATATCTGTTCCAGGGCAGTTACCAGAGATGGAGACAGAGAGGTCCAGTGAGGAGAGAGAGGTATCAGAGATGGTCCAGGTGAACTTGAGGTTGGAGTGAAAGGTGTTAGTAAAATTGATCCCCCACTTTTCCTTCCTGCACTCACCTATCACCATCCCACCTACCTTCCCCACCCCTCCTCTCTCTATTTACTTCAGACCTCTCTTCTCACTCCTCCATTTCTGAAGAAGGGTCCCGACCCAAAACGTCAGATTTCCTGCTCCTCTGATGCTGCCTGGCCTGTTATGTGTGAGGATGTATAGTCCAGGTAGCTGTGGGAGTCAGTGGGTTTGTAGTGGATATTAGTGGTCAGTCTATCGACAGAAATGGAAACAGAGATGTTGGGGAAGGGAAGGGAGGAGTCAGAGAGACACCAGGTGAAAGTGAGGACAGGGTGGGAATTGGAGGCAAAATCGATAAACTTTTCCTATTCCAGTCAAGAGAGGGATGAAGCACCAATGATATCATTAATGTATTGGAGAAAGAGTTGTGGGTGGGGACTGGCATGGGACTGGGACAAGGAACGTTCCATGTACTCCATAAAGAGATAGGCACAACTAGGGCCCATGCGTGTGACTACGGCAACCCATCTTACCTGAAGAAACTGAGAGGTATTAAAAGAGAAGTTGTTGAGGGTGAGGATGAGCTTGGCCAAGCGGATGAGGATACAGGTGGGTGGGGAGGGTTCAGCCCATTTTCCAGGAAGAAATGGAGAGCCCTAAGACCCTCCTGGTGGGGAATGGATGTCTAAATGGATTGCATGTCCACTGTTAAGAGGAGGCAGCTGGAGCCAGTAAACTGGAAATTCTGAAACTGGTATAAAGCGTCAGAGGAATCACGGATGTATGTGTGCAGCCACTGGACAAGGCGGGGGAAGACTGAGTACGGGTGGGAAGAGATAAGTTCTGTGGGGCATGAGCAGGCTGAAACAATGGATCTGCCTGGACAGTCCTGTTTGTGGAATTTTGGCAGGAGGTAGACACGAGCTGTGCAGGGCTGGGGGGACCAGGGCTTAGAAACAGTGGGGATGGTGGGGGAGATCACCAGGTGAAAATGAGGTTAGTGACTGTGATGGACACAATAGCCTGATGTCCCATGGTGGGGCTATGGTCAGAGGGAGATAGGAAGAGGAATCTGAGAGCTGATGCTCAGCCTCTGCAATGTAGTGGTCTGTAGATTTCTATTTTTGTTTTAGATTCCTGGCATCTGCAATTCTTTGTTTTATTCTCTTGAAGTGCACTGTTTATTGCTGATTAGGATCAGGTAGGTCAGCCTTGGGGACCAGGTCAGTGACTGCCCAGCCTACGTGACTCTAACACAGCAGGCACTTGGGAATGAGTAGGATTGTGCTTTTTAATTTGCTGGCCCATTGCATTCCACTTCCACAAACTTTAAAATCCCGTCCTTCCAACACAGAATGTGAATATATGCCTTGGATTGCAAATCCCTGCATCATGGCCAAAACCAACATTTTGTGTCAGGTTTTGAGAAACTGTCTGGATGTGGGAAGCAAGTGAAGCAGAGAAAGTTTTAAGTGTGTTTATGTGGTTTAGATTGAGCTTTCAGCTAATTTCACTGTGAAAATCCGAGTGTGGACCAGGCTCAGCCTGGGCTGAAATGAACAGAAC
The DNA here is from genome assembly GCF_030684315.1 of Stegostoma tigrinum. NCBI lineage: Eukaryota > Metazoa > Chordata > Chondrichthyes > Orectolobiformes > Stegostomatidae > Stegostoma > Stegostoma tigrinum. Next base: position 2,920,996 of record NC_081372.1, read on the forward strand.
AAGAAGTTTATAACAAACTCTGAAGAAACACCTTCTGGAAATAAGCCTACATGTATCTATAAATTATATAACCACACAAATGTATCGACATGGCCATTTCCATTTCTGCAATATCACCAGATTCCACCCTGAATCAACTCATCTACCGCTGGAATCCACCTTCCCGCTCTGGTTATCTTGTGGGGTTGGTCAGCTCATTTGGCTGGACAGCTGGTTTGTGATACAGAATGATTATAAACAATGTGGGTGTGATTTCCCCCCACTAGCTGAGGTTACTATGAAGCACTCTTTTTCTCAATCTCTCCCCTCACCTGTGGCGCAGTGACTCTGAGGTTAAACCATCATCAGCCATCTCTCTCTGTAATGGGAGAGCAGCCCTCTGGTCTGTGAGGACTGTGGGGACTTACCTTCACACGCAACTCTTTGAACACACATTGATCGGGGGACCCCATGTAACAAACACCATTCTCTGTAATAAGGGATAACAAGGTGTGGAGCATCTAGAGAGAGTGGTATCAGAGATAACGGGAACTGCAGGTTCTGGAGAATGCAAGATAACACGGTGTAGAGCTGGATGAACACAGCAGGCCAAGCAGCATCAGAGGTGCAGGAAGCCTGATGTTTCGGGCCTAAACCCTTCATCAGAAAAGGGTCTAGGCCCGAAACGTCAGCTTTCCTCCTCCTAAGATGCTGCTTGGCCTGCTGTGTTCATCCAGCTCCACGCCTTGTTATCTCAAATTCTCCAGCATCTGCAGTTCCCATTATCTCTGGTACCACTCTCTCTAGATGTGATTATTACCACTGGTGACTCCCATTCCTGTCCCGCTCCCGGAGCTCATTTCCCTTGGCTCCTGCTTCAGTAAGATCTCGACCTTAAAGGTTTCCAAAGTCCTCTTTGGCACCTCCCCCTCTTCCCTATCTCTGGAATCTCCTGCTGAAGCCTCCTGAGGAGCAGCAGCGGAGACTGGAACAGCTTGGGAGCTGGGTTCCAAATCCACCACAACAGCTGATGGACTCCACTCTTAAATGAGTATTAAAACCCAACTGATTCAGAAAGTGATCTGGGAATGGGTCAGCCCAAGATGTGGCGGCATCTGATTCACAAGAACAGAAGTTGCTGGAAAAGCTCAGCAGGTCTGGCAGTATCCGTAAAGAAAACACTAAGAGTTAACATTTTGGGTCAGGTGGTGGAAGGGTCATTAGACCTGAAACGTTTTTTCTTCACAGAAGCTGCCAGACCTGCTGAGCTTTTCCAGCAACTTCTGTTTTTGGTCCCGATTTTACAACATCCGCAGTTCTTTTGGTTTCTGTGTCCCATGTGGCCCATGGCTATTGATCCCTCTATCAAGTGGAAAGGTTTCTCTGTCTGTGCCCCTCAGCACTTTTTATACCTCCATCAGATCCCCCTTCTCTGCTCTAATGAAAACAACCCCAGTCTAACCAGGATAACAAAGTGTGGAGCTGGATGAACACAGCAGGCCAAGCAGCATCTCAGGAGCACAAAAGCTGACGTTTCGGGCCTAGAGCTCTCTGATGAAGGGTCTAGGCCTGAAAATGTCATTTTTTGTGCTCCTGAGATGCTGCTTGGCCTGCTGTGTTCATCCAGCTTCACACTTTGTTATCGTGGATTCTCCAGCATCTGCAGTTCCCATTAATCCAGCCTAACCAGCATCTCTTCATCGCTGAACCACTCCACCCCATGCAGCATCCTGGTGAATCTCTCTCTGCACCCCCTCCAGTGCTATCAATGTGGCTTCTTTACTCAGTGTAGTAAGGGTGTGGAATGCCCTGCCCTGCCTGCAACAGTAGTAGACTCGCCAACTATAGGGCATTTAAATGGTCATTGGATAAACATATGGATGATAATGGAATAGTGTCGGTTAGATGGACTTCAGGTTGGTTTCACAGGTCGGCGCAACATCGAAGGCCGAAGGGCCTGTACTGTGCTGGAGTGTTCAATGTTCTTTGTTCTACGTTCAGGCCCACAGCGATGTGGTTGGCTGAATGGTTCACTTGGCTATTTCAGAGGGCAATCAGCCACTCAGCTTGTAACTGAAGAGTCAAAAAGGAACAAAAGTTGACAGACCAACTCACATCAACTTAGTCGCTGCAAAGGACAAGAGGAGACACAGCCCAGTCAATGCTGAAACCTCCTGCCGACCAGTATCTGTCAACTTGTACCTAAATTGTCCCACAGACTTAGTCAAACCATAACCAGACAGCGTGTGTCAGGTATGATTCCATAGTATGGCTAAGACCCAGATACCACAATCACCATCCCTGGCTATGTCCCAGGCCCAGCAGAGGGGGCGGCACAGTGATCTACAGTCGGGACGGAGTTGACCTTGGAATCCTCAACACTGATCCTAGAGCCCAGGATGGCCCATGACAACAAGTTAAACACGGGCAAGTAAATCTCCTGATTACCCCTCACCACCTCACCTTGGGTGATGAGTACATACTTTTCCACATTAAGCATCAATTGGAAGGTGGCAAGGGCACAGAATATCCTCTGGGTGGGGGATCTCAATGTCCACCACCAAGAGTGGCTCGGCAGCAGTACGACTGATCGAGCTGGTCGGGTCCTAAAGGACATAGCTGCGAGACTGGGTCTGTGTCAGGTGGTGAGGGAACCAACAAGAGGGAAAAACATACTGGATCTGCCCCTTTTTTTAATCCACAAAATGTGGGCATCACTGGCTGCTCCCAGCAATTATTTCCTGTCCCTAGTTGCCCCTTGAGAAGGTGGGGGTGAGCTGCCTTCTTGAACTGCTACAGTCCATGTGCTATAGGTTGACCCACACTGCCCTTAGGGAGGGAATTTCAAGATTTTGATCCAGCGACACTGAAGGAACAGAGACAGATTTCCAAATTAGGAGGGTGAGTGGCTGCATGGTTAAAGAGGGCAGCTCACTGCACTCTCTTCCAGGGATAACTAGGGACGAGCAATAATTGCTGGCCCAGCCAGAGACACCTACATCCGATTACATTTCTAAAAATGCTATCAGTGCTCCTCCAATTTAGCTCCTTGAGCACATCTTAGAGAGTTTTAAGCGACTCTTGGAAAGGCACATGGAGGATAGTAAAATGTAGGGTATGCAGGGTAGAATGATCTTGGTAGGATAATAGGTTGGCACAACATTGTGGGCCAAAGGGCCTGTACTGTGCTGTACTGCTCTATGGCCTACATTGGAGTTTAGTCACTTCACCCTAATCACAGCTTCAGTCTGCAGAGTGTGCTGAAACTCTGCAATAATCTTGCCAAACCACCTTCAATCTCCTTCCTCCTTTCAGATGCAGTCTGTAATCTACCTTTCAGACCAAATCTTCAGACTATTATCTCGTTTTATGGTTCAGTATCTTAATTTGTTTGTTAGTACTCCTGGGAATTACCTTGGGATGTTTTACTCGGTTAAATTTGTTTTTGGTTTTCTCAGGGGATGGGGGGGGGGGTCGCTGCCTGGGCCAGTATTTATTGACTGTCCCTAGTTACCCTTGAGAAGGTGGGGGTGAGCTGCCTCCTTGAACTGTTACAGTCCATGTGCTGGAGGTTGACCCACAACACCCTTAGGGAGGGAATTCCAGGATTTTGACCCAGTGACAGTGAAGGAACGGTGATATATTTCCAGGTCAGGATGGTGAGTGGCTCAGGAGGGGAACTTGCAGGGATGGTGTTCCCATGTATCTACTACCCTTGTCCTTCTAGATGGAAGTGGTCGTGGGTTTGGAAGGTGCTAAGAACTGCAGATGCTGGAGGATCCAAGATAACAAACTGTGAAGCTGGATGAACACAGCAGGCCAAGCAGCATCTCAGGAGCACAAAAGCTGACGTTTCAGGCCTAGACCCTTCATCAGAGAGGGGGATGGGGAGAGGGTTCTGAAATAAATGAAGTGGGGGGGGAGGCAGACCGAAGATGGATAGAGGAGAAGATAGGTGGAGAGGAGAGGAATAGGTGGGGAGGAGATAGGTCAGTCCAGGGAGGACGGACAGGTCAAGGAGGCGGGATGAGGTTAGTAGGTGGGAAATGGAGGTACAGCTTGAGGTGGGAGGAGGGGATAGGTGAGAGGAAGAACAGGTTAGGGAGGCGGGTACAAACTGGGCTGGTTTTGGGATGCGGTGGGGGAAGGGGAGATTTTGAAGCTTGTGAAGTCCACATTGATACCATTGGGCTGCAGGGTTCCCAAGCGGAATATGAGTTGCTGTTCCTGCAACCTTCGGGTGGCATCATTGTGGCACTGCAGGAGGCCCATGATGGACATGTCATCTGAGGAATGGGAGGGGGGAGTTAAAATGCTTTGCGACTGGGAGGTGCAGTTGTTTATTGCGAACCGAGCGGAGATTAGGTAGGTTATGGGGGATAGGTCTGGGTGGGATGCTGAGGGTCAGTGTGGACTTGTTGGGGGCGAACGGCCTGTTTCCACACTGTAGGGATTCTATGTAACTACGTTGTTTAGAAATAAGAACAACTTCTTTCTGATGTCAATTATTAGATTCTGCTGCTCCCTGGTGGTCATCAATTCCTAATGTATAAACTAGAGAACCTGCTCAAAGCTTTATGTGTTTTGACAAGGCAGTACCTGAAGACACTGTTCCCAGCTCAGTCAGTCCTGAACCTACTCTCTGAAAGGGCCATTGGTACTAGGGAGAGTGGGAGCCTCACGCCTCCTGTTGCAGGTCATCCAAGGGGGAAATCAGCACCATCCAAAACAAGGATTAAAGATTTCAGTTTCAATCACCTGGCACTGTTTACTGGGGACGCAGAGTTAAACAACAGCATTGAACAAATGCTCAGTGGCTAGAATGAATGATTTAAAGCAGAGAATGTGCCTGTGGAGAGAGGGTGGAGAATTTCCTTTCTGGAAGTCCTCAGGAAGGGGCCCTCTCCAAGTATTATGAGTCACTGCTGTTCAGCACCTCCACGTACTGACAGGTCAGCAGAAACAAACAGTCTGTTAGGGTCAGAAAACCAAGCTGGACTCATTCCAAAAAATCTTGTTGTCTCTCACCGAGCCTCAGCCTGATCGAATACAGCAGACCAGATTGTGGGGTCAACGGGGTACTGCAGTAAACTGGGAGTTTAAAAGGCCCATGGAAGTTATTCTCACACCATCCTGAAAGTGTTTGTCGCTGACATGTTGAGGGGATCTGTTTGGGAAAGTATTATTTTTATTCCTCTGTAATTTTGCACATTACAATGAAGAGCATCAATTACTGTTTACAGAGAATTGATAAATGGCAGAGCATTTCATTTTCGAAGTGGCTTTCATTTTCACAGAAACCAGTCAGAAAAGGGTGGAATTAGAACAGAAGTGGATCCCAGGCCAGATCCCTGACCAGTTCTGGACCTTGCTCCAAATCTCCAGATCTCTACGTTCCTCTCTTCATGACCTCGTGTACGCCAGATTTCCAAAGCTCCACTATCATTGGCCAAATCTTCACCCCATGGGGGCCCTTCGTAGAGAACCTTAAATTCTTTGATCACTGTTTTGGTCACTTGTTCAACATGGTCGAGAGTCAACCCAGACAGAAAAGCGCAATGAGATGTGGAGTTGAACTTACAAACAGAACTCAAGTTCAAGAGTTGGACTAAAACATCTCAATCACCATTTTTACCGGTTTCTCCACCTGATTAAAAAAAAACTTGGTTTGATCATTTGCCCACAGTCCAAGATGGGATGTCTTACTTCATCAGAGCTGCCACACAAATGCACTGCGTGAATGCAAATGTGCTGTTGAGGATCAGGGGAAATTATTGCCTCACTTACCAAACTCTGAAAAGAACATGACTGACTTAAGAAGGTGATTAACTGGAGCTTTTCAGATAAGGAAACAACACAAAGGGTGTGCACACATGGCATCGATCAATCAGCACCTGGGAAGGGAGCTTCACAAACATGTTCTTTCCAACAATGGGATATTTCCAAAACATAACACCCCTGTCCTCTGCCACAGAGGGCAGCCATGGCACAAATTCCACACCAGCACTGTATGGCACATTTCCCTTTTTCCACAACTAATCCGACTTGGTGTTTGAATAGGCTCCCCCTTCACTGTATACACTCACGCTCTCATCCCTTTCTTTTTCTTGCCCTCCTGATAATCCTTCTCACATTTATGGGGCAATGGAAAATAGGCTTAATTTTATGGGCCAGCTGAGAAATGTCTTCCTTGCTGTTGTAACCTCTGGTCATACTTACTGGAGATAGTGATTTTAATTCTCTGAAGAGAATAATCTCTCAGAACTTGGGGGGAAGAAAGTATTGAGCAATGTATTGGGAGTGAAGGCTGACAAGTCCCCACAGCCTGACGGCTTACATCTGAGGATTTTAAAGGGCGTGCTAGCAGATACAGTGGATCAATTGGTTTTAATATTCCAAAACTCCCCAGACATGGAAAAGGTTCAGATGGATTGGAAAAATACTAACATAACATCCTTATTCAATAAAGGGAGGGAGGTGGAAAGTAGGAAACTATATACCAGTGAGTTTAACATTGTGTCATTTGGGAAACTGTTAGAATCCATTACTAACAAAATAATTACAGGACATTTGGAAAGTCAAAATAATCCATCATAGTTTTATGAAGGGTGTAAGTCATATTTAACGAATTTGCTAGAGTTTTTTGAAGATGTGAAAAGTGGATAATGGGGATCCTGTAGATGTGGTACACCTGGAGTTAGAGAAACAGAAAGGCAATTTATTACCTAAATGGAGAGAAACTTCAGTGCTTTGATGCAGAGGGATCTGAGGGTTCTTTGCATGAATCACAGAAAACTAGTATGCAGGTACTAGAGGTATTTCGGCATTTATTGCTAAATGAATAGAGTTTAAAGGTAAGGCAGTGTTGCTGTAAAATGCTGGTCTCCTTGACCAAAGATGTAGTTGTATTGTTCGGAGGGGGTTCACTACCTTGATCCCAGATAGGGGGCATTTGTCTTATGAAGAGATATTGAGCAGTTCAGGGAGTTTAGAAGAATAAGAGAAGATTGAATTCAAGATAGAAGAGGCTAAAGGGGATTGGCAACAGTAGATGTAGAAAGAATGGTACCTGATGTGGGGCAATCTACAATGAGAGTTTCCACCAGTGCCCCACCAGGCTGCATACTCAGCCCCATACTATACAGCTTATACACTCAATTACGTGGCCATATTCCACCCCATCTCCATTCACAAGTTTGCCGATAACACTGCTATTGCAGGTCAGATCTCAAATAATGATAAGATAGAACACAGGATCAAGATTAAGTATTTAGTGGCATGGTGTAAACACAGCAATCTCTTCAAAAATGAAGGAGCTAGTCATTGACTTCAGGAAACAGCATGGAGGGCATGACTGTCTGTATCAGTGGTGCTGAGGTTCAGATGGTCTAGGGGGTCACGTGCCTGGGAGTGATGATCACCAATGATCTGTCCTGGTCCACCCTTGTTGATGAAATGGTCAAGAAAGCACAACAACACCTATGTCCTCAGAAGGCTAAGGAAATTCAGCATGTCCACAGTGACTCTCAATTTTTTATAAATGCACTATAGAAAGCATTCATCTAGATGCATCACAGCCTGGTGTGGCAACTGCTTTTCTCAAGATCACAAGAAACTACAGAGAGTTGTGAACACAGTCTGGGCCATCATACAGACCAGTTTTCCATCCATTGATTTCATCTATACTTCCTGCTGTCTCAGGAAAGCAACCAACATAATCAAAGTCTCCTCCCACCAAGGTTATACTCTCCTCCATTGGGCAGAGGATGTAAAAGTTTGAAAACACATACAAATACACAAGTATGGTCTTTAAGGCCAGGTAGTGTAGTAGGTAAGATTAATGAGTTAATGACATGGATTGACACATGGAAATATGATAATGGGCCATTACAGAAACACGGTTAAGGGAAAGGCTGGACTAACAACTCAACATTCCAGGGTCTAGGAATATTACATGAGAAAGACGAGCATGAAAAAAGGGTATTGGTGTAGCACTATTAATTAAGAGGAATGGTAGAAATGAACCAGGAAATTACAGACCAGTGAGTCACATGTCAGTGGTAGGGAAACTGTTGGAGAAAATTCTGAAGGAGTGAATTAATGCCCACTTGGAAATGCATGAGTTAATTAGGGATAGTCAACATGGCTTTGTCAGAAAGAGTCCATGCCCAACAAATTATGTGTATGAGGAAAGTTCAATTGATGACGTTTACATGGATTTTAGCAAAGCTTTTTACAAGGTGCCATATGGGAAACTGACTGAGAAGGATAAAGCAGATGGAATGGAGAGAAACTTGGCGAGATGGATCAGTATTAGGACACAAAAGGCAGCAGTAGAAGGCTGGACTGGGAGCCGATGTCTGACAGTGTACCACAAGGATCAGTACTGGGACCCTCATTGTTTATTATATACATAAATGATATCGATGAAAATGTGGGAGGAATGTTAAGCAAATTTGCTGACAGCACCAAGGTTGGTAGAAGTGGTTAATGACTAAGATGGTTGTAGATTACAGGGGGATGTAGATGGGTTCATCAGATGGGCAGATCAATGGCAAATGGTATTTAACCCTGATAAGTGCATCACCTCACACTCTGGAAGAAGAAACAAGATGAGGGAGTATTTAATGAACGGCAGGACACAGAGTAGCTTAGAGGAACAGAGTGATCTTGGGGTAATTATCCACAGTTTCCTGAAGTGGGCAAAGCACACAAACAGGACAGTTAGGGCTGCACTTGGCACACTTGCTTTCACAAGTCTTTGCATAGATTATAAGAGCAAGAAGCTAATGTTGGAGGTGTACAGAATATGGGTCAGGCCACAGCTGGAGCAGTGTACAGTTCTGGGGGTCACCTCACTACAGGAAGGATGAGACAGCACCAGAGTGGGTACAGAGGAGGTTCACAAGGATGTTGCCTGGGATTGAGCTGTAAAGAAGATACTAAATAGATAGTCCTGGGGTAGTAGGAACTGCAGATGCTGGAGAATCTGAGATAATAAAGTGCAGAGCTGGATGAACACAGCAGGCCAAGCAACATCAGAGGAGAAGGAAGGCTGGCATTTCGGGCCTAGAACCTTCTTCTGAAGAGTCTAGGCTGAATGGTCAGTCTTCCTGCTCCTCTGATGCTGCTTGGCCTGCTGTGTTCATTCAGCTCTACACCTTGTTATACTACACAGTCCTGGATTGTTTTCCTTAGAGCAGAGAAGACTGAGGGGGGGACATGATTGAAGTGAATAAGAACTGGGGGGTAAGGACGGGGTGAATGGTGAGCAGCTGTCGCCCCGGTTGAGGGGTCAATCATGAGACAGCATAGGTTTAGGCTAAGGGGCATGAGATTCAGAGGGACTTGGAGGGGAAAGGAAGTGTTCACTCAGCATCTGGTAGGAATCTGGAATGCACTGCCTGGGAAGATAGTGGAGGCTGGAAACCTTACAACCTTTAAAAATATGAACAATTCAAATATCACAACATTTGAGGATGTGGGGAAAACGGAGGAAATTGGGATCAATACACTTTTAGTAGTCTTGTTGGTACAGATTTTTTGGGCTGAAGGTCCTTTCTGCACTGTACAAATCTAATATGAAGGTAAGCATACTGTATGCATTCCTTACCACCTGATCCACTTACATTGTCACTTTCAGGGAGCTACAGACTTGTGCCCCAGATTCCCACCATATATCAAATGCTCCTCAGAGTCCTAATATTTACTGTATACTTTCCTTTTGTATTTGATTGACCTCCCAAGATGCATCACCTGATACTTGTATGGATCAAACTCCATCTGCCATTTTTCTGCCCAAATTTCCAGCTGATCTCTGTCCTGCTGTATCCCTTGGCAACATTCCTCACTATCCACATCTCCATCAATTTTCATGTCATCTGGAAACGTACTAATCAAACCACCCACATTTTAATCTAAATCATGTCTATATATTACCAACAGAAGTCAGTGCTGATCACAGATCTCCAGCCAAATCTCACCCCTTCGCAACAATGGGGTCTGTTCATAACTCTGATAACAGCAGGAAAGAAGCTGTTCTTAAATCTGGTGGTACCTGTTTTTAAACATTTGTTTCATCCTGCCCAGTGGAAAAGTATAACTGGGGTGGGAAGAGTCTTTGATTATGTTGGTTGCTTTTCCAAGTCAACAGGCAATACAGATGGAGTCACTGGAAGGAAGGCTAGTTTGTTTGATAGACTGGGCTGCATTCACAACTCTTCGTAATTTCTTGCTGTCCTGGGTAGACCAGTTGTCATACCAAGCTGGGATGCATCTAGATAGGATGCTTTCCATGGTGCATCTATAAAAATTGATAGGAGTCCTTGAGGATTTGCTGCAACTCCTTTGCCTCACGAGGAGGTAGAGGTGTTGGTGTGCTTTCTAGTGGTAACAATGTGAACTGACCAGGACAGATTGTTGGTGATATTTACTTCTAGGACCTTGAAGCTCCCCACCTCAGCACCATGGATACAAACAGGCATGTTGTCTGCTCTGCTGCCTGAAATCAATAACCAGCTCCTTTCTTTTACTGATATTGAAGGTGAAATTATCATCTTTACACCATGCCAGGAATCTGTCTCTCTTTGTTCTACTACACCTCATTGTTTAAGACCCGATCCACTATGGTGGTGTCATCAGCAAACTTGTAAATGGAGTAAGAGCAGAATTTGGCCACACAGTTGAGTGTAAAGAAAGAGAATAGTAAGGGGCTGAGTACACAGTTTGTGGGAGACCAGTGTTGAAGATTATTGTGGAGGAGGTATTGTTGCCTATCCTTACTGATTATGGTCTGAGGATACAATTAGAGTCCTATGGATAGAGTCCTAGGTCTCAGTTTGGAAATAAATTTGTTTGGAATTATGGTGTTGAAGGCAGATCTAAAGTCAGACTCCTGTGTATTGACATAGGTTTCCTTGTTATCAAGATGTTTTCTCTCTGTCCTTTTTGAAAGCCTCCCTTTACTCTTCATTCATGGTTTTTAATTCCTAATTCAAGTTTGTTCCCTTTTAATCCACTGCTTTTTAAACTTTACTTCTAATTCTTTTGACTTTTATGATTAAATTGCATTAACTGCACCTCAACTAGATCTGTCCCTGATGACTCACACAGATAACCTCACTGACCCAGCAATCCAGAACCACAGGCATTATTCTATAGGCAAGAGTTCAAACACCACAAGAAATGGTGAAGTCGCAATTCAAGAAAAAGCTGAAGTTCAACATTTGTCTAAACATGTTAACACTAATGCCAATTGTCATAAGAAAGCCGCATCTGGACCCCTAATGTTCCATTTTCCTTTGGGAGGGAGGTCTGTCTATGTGACTCCAGATCCACCGCAGCATTGCTGATTCTTAAAAGGCACCTGAGAAATTAGGGATAGACAATAAATGCTGAGTCAGTAACACCCACATCCTGTAAATGAGCAAAAAAGAGTGGGAGTACCTGGCTCTCTCTCTCTCTCGCAGTTCCATCAGTCCCAAATGCCATTCTAATATTTCAACTACCTCCACCAACTTAGTTTTTGCAGGATATTTCATGATTAAACCCTTCACCAATTTAATTAGTTTGGTCCGGGTTAAATCTTGTCAACCATCTTTATAAAGTATCCGTGGATGAACACAGCAGACAAGCAGCAGAGGAGCAGGAAAGCTGACATTTATCTCCCCACCTATACTCTCCTCTCCACCTATCTTCTCCCCTATCCATCTTCAATCCGCCTCCCCCTCTCTCCCTATGTATTTCAGAACCCTCTCTGCATCCCCCCCTTTCTGATGAAGGGTCTAGACCCAAAACGTCAGCTTTCCTGCTCCTTGGCCTGCTGCGTTCATCCAGCTCTACACCTTATCTCGGATTCTCCAGCATCAGCAGTTCCTACTATCTCTTTATAAAGTATCAGTTGATATTGTCATCGTCATCCTTTTATCTATTCATCATGGTCCCCCACATCCAATCTCACCTTGTCTCCGCCTAAAATTCCCACACAGCCCCCAGGCTTTGTCTGGATTCCAATGAGAAGAGAGAGCTAGAATTCAAACCCTACTATTGCAGGAGAAATACCCCCAAATTATCAGCATCTTTATAATCATCAAAATAGTCCATTTGTTTCTCTGTATTACTGTTACCTGGAACAAAACGCTCAGATTTCTTTAATGAACTTAAATAACTCATTTACTGGAAACAAACTCATCATCTAAACACTTGGCCAAACTACTTAGCAACTAATCTACTCCACAGAATTAATTCTCCCTAATCCCAAACACAGACGTTCAAATGGAGGATGAGATATAATTGCTCTTTGGGGCTGTGTCAAATAGATAAAGAGAAGGAAAACACTGAATCAAGGGTTCAACCTACAAGGGTAAAAATGAGATTACTTCCTCTCAATTTCTTGACAATGATATCACAGTTTTGAGGAAGGGTCACCAGACTCAAAATGTTAACTGATTTCTCTCCACACATGCTGCCAGACCAGCTGAGCATTTCCAGCAATTTCTGCTTTTGATTTCCAGCGTCTGTTCTTCTGTTTTTTTAATATCACTTTGCAGCAGGCCACAGAATGACAGAAGGTTGTTGTTGTAGCACATCAGTTAGACAAATCGTACGACTGAAACAACAGTTGGGCTTTCTGAGTTTGATGGGGTCAAAGATATTATTCCCTGGCGCTCCCATCAACACGAGATCAATCAGCATTCTGCTGCCTACATTCGAGCTAGCACCAAGTCCCATTTATTCAGCACCCAGTGTGCCCTCTGTCCCTTTGTAAGGCCCAACACCAATTTAAAATTCACCAATTCCTCTGATTTCTCCAATGCTGCAAACCTTTATCCACCCCCCTGCAACCCCCCAAAAAGAGATCTCACTGCTCATGCAACTCTGGCATCTAGAACAACTAATTTTAAAATCAGTCCTTCAGCAGTTGTGCTTCAAAAGCAAAAACCCAAACCTCTGACATTCACCTTCAACCTCCAGCTCTCAATCTTCTTTTAAGATGCTCCTTAAAAATACCTCGGGTACTCCTGAAAAAATAAATTTTGCTAAAGTTTTGGGTCTTGCACTCATCAGGACAATATGCAAGAAACCCCAAACTGGAACGGAAATGCACTGATACTGCACGGGGACCCAGGGGGTCTCCGCACACTGATTTAAGGCTGGACACTGGTGTAGGGTTGTGTTTTACACCTATGAGGTTTCCTGGATTGCTAAGAAAAAAGTGAGAAGTTAGGGATTCTGGGGAGTTTGTCAGGGCAGATGCGGAGAGGATATTTCCCTTCACAGGGACAACCAGAACTGAGGGCACAGCTACAAATAAAAGGGTCTCCCATTTAATGTGGAAACATCTGGAGGGCCATCAGTCTCTAATTCCCTACTTCCAAAGGGTAGTGGAGGCTAGGCCATGGAATATAATCAAGATGGAGGCATACAGATTTTCAAACTGGGAAAGAGTCAAGGGAACAGACAGGAGCATGGAATTGAAGCCACAATCTCACTGAATTGTGAAGCAGGCTCAAGGGATTTACTTCTGCTCCTAGTTCTGATGTAACTTTTTAAAAAGCGGCAGCATTAAATTATGTATGCTTCCTCTGTGCCAATCTCAGTACATAGGGATTTACAGACACACACAGATTCATGGGTTTTCTTTAATTCAGGACCCACAATCATAGTAAAAACAGTTACATTTTAACTAATTGGTCACATTCTACTGAAGATCATCTGCTTTGGTCAGAATGGGAAGCCCTGGTTCGGTGCGTTTAGAGAAAGGAAAGGAAAAGTATTTATTTGGGCGGTGGGGTGGGCTGTGGCACTAAGGAAGACAAAACACCAAACTGTAGGAAAGACCAACAATCCAGTAACCATTCGTGAAACAATTCCACTCACCCGTTCCTCCAATAAATTGAAACTCAATATCCAAAAGATCACACTTAATACATGGGTATTAATTAAGGGTTTTGTGAATGAATTTACAGGTCTGTTAAGTGACAGTGTTAAACCCAAAGCAAGCACGCTTTGGCAGGTTCACAAGAAATCAACGGCATGAGACTAAAATTGAACAAATGCAACGCTTAGCACAAATTGCATGGAATGCTGTGCACAGGTCCAAGGCCCGATAGCCTCCTGAGGAAGGCTGTCTACTTCACGAAGTGCAGCAATGGAGGAATAGACCAGGCGGCTCCTGCCTCATTGTTAATGAGATCTCCACATAACTCTCTGACCGTCACTCAAATATATGTTTGATCAGAACAAAGCAGATCAGCACCTGGAGTGTATCTACACAATGGCTGAGTGGCATGACCGCTTAGCTAATTTTCAGGGGACCATGGCAGATGGTAGAATTTGACCAGAGTTAGAAAAAAATCTGGAATTAAGAGTCTAATGATGACCATGAAACGATTGCTGATGTCATCAAAGCCCATCTGGTTCACTGATGTTGTTTAGGGAAGGAAACTGTTGTCATTACCTGCTCTGGCCTACATGTGACTCCAGGCCCACAGAAATGTTGTTGACTCTGAACTGCCCGCTGAGCAATTACGGATGGACAATAAATACTGGCCTAGCCAGCAACAATCCCATGAATGAACTAAAAAAATTGTGAAATGACTGGGTCCAGCCTGCGATATAGTAGGCAATTCACTATGGACTGTAAACAAGTGCTTCTCAGCTGAAACTCAGGGTGGCCAGCAGCTCTTTACCGAGTGTTGAGCACTAAGAGTTTCTGTGCATTTAAGATTGTTGGTGTGGTATTCCTCTGTTTGCTCATTTCAGACTGGTTGCAGTTCAGTGTGTAAAAGCTGCTTTAGGTTAGATGAAGATTGGGATGACTGATCTAATCATTCTGAAGGTGACAAGGATTTGCTTTATTGGCTGTGACCAGAAAACATTCCAGTATATGAAAGACAAGTTTTGTTAAATGCCCCTGTGGAATTTAGTAACTATAGTACTTGGCTAATGTAATTCACCAAAATGATGTTGAATTAGGAGAAATTACAGCTGATTGCAAACCAAACCAGTTCTGTTCTCGACTGAACAAATGCAAGGTGTCAGGGGCTGATCGTACTAACAGATGGGGGAGCTACTGGAGGAGGCCCAGGCAGCTGCAGGCCTCCTGAGGACAATCAAACAGGAACATTACAAATTATTCACAAAGGCAAACAATTTAATTTTGGCAAATTGAGATCACTTTCCATCTGTTTCCCAAACCCACCCCACTTCAATTTCCTCAGTAGAATATGACCTCTTTGCATTTAATGTTGCATAAAGTATAAAAACTAAAACAATGACAAAAGGGCTTTTTTAAAAAAAATGTGTCCTATCCAATATATCTGATGCAATTTCATAATCCTTAACCTGCCAACATTCAAACATTAACCAGTGCCCACTGGCAAATAGAACATGAAGAAAACAATCAATGACAGGTCAGAAACTAATAGCTGGAAAATACCAACTCCAGGAAACATGGTTACAGGTCATAGCATCTAAACACATTCACTGCTTTTCAAGAACATGTGAGAAAGCATTCTAAAGCCAAATGTCAAAGGTACCCAGATACTCGATTATTATATAGACACATTGCTGTTGCATATAAAGTGCACACAGCAGCAAATAAAGCTTTGGAAAGTCAGCTGTGCAAGGCAGCAGAGAATTCACTGAACAGCGAGAGTCAATATTTGTTTTCACAGAGCTCTCGCAGATTCGCAATGATGTGCAACAGAGCAAGCAATCCAGGAAGAAGTGACTTACAAACTACACGACTTAGTTTGGGATAGAACCTAAACTGAGCCAGTTACTGATCAGGGAAGTTAAAAAATTTATAAACAAGTGCATGAACCCCTGGCCACTGCTGAACACAGTGTGAATCCAGGCAGGGCCATACAAACCAGCTTGATTGAGATCTTGGGTAGGTTCCACTTCACCGGCCCCCATGGCACTGGCCAGTAGATGATGATGATGATGATGATGATGATGATGAGTGTATATCAGCTCAGGTACGCTCAGGTGAAGTCACATAGGTGAGAGCATTGCCAACACTCAAGAGCCCTCTCAGAACAGTTTAGACTGAGAACAGGCACTTGCATGTATTTTAAGCCTTGTAGTTCATAAGGGAGGTTTATGGAAAACTGCATTTTAAAGTCTGCTGTGTCAAGGTTAAGCGTTTAAAATATAAAAAACCTGCAGGACTTGAAAAAGTTGGCAACACTGGGTATACTTGTGAGAGGCTGTCACCAGAGGAGATCCTGGTCCCTAATTATAACCAGTTTATATGCACGCAGACTGATGAGAGTAGTGGTAACATTATAAAGAGACAGTGCAGCCCGTGTGCCTGGTAAACTGTTACTGGGCTGCCTTTGGGGGATTCAGTGGGGCCAGGTTTCTCATCTTGAAGTAGGATACCAGCTGCTTGGGTACTTCTGCCAGGACCGTCTGGGCCAGGGCTTCCTTTGGAGCCTAGGAGAGAAACAGGTAATAAACAAAAATCAGTGTTAACCTTGAGGTAAATAAACACTGACTTTTACACAGCATCTCACTAGTGCCCACGGTCTCACACGACAAATCAGTGACCTGTTAAATTACACAACCTTCCCAAGCAGTACATGAACAAAAATGTGAATTACAAAAAATACTAACAGACAAAATAAGGAATTATTTTCTAAAATTGACACTCTTTATCCTTATCTGAAGAAAGATATTCCGGATATGAAGGAGGATTACCAGACTGATTCTTGAGATGACCGGACTGACTGACTGAACTGAGGAACTAAACTGGTTTGGATTATATTCACTGGAGTTGAGAAGAATGAGAAGAAATCTCATAGAAACCTATGAAATTGTAACAGGACCAGACAGGGTCAATGCAGGAAGGATGTTCCAAGTGACTGGGGGTTGGGGGTCCGGAAACTGTTTAAAGATACAATGTTGGGCTGAGATGAGGAAATGTAGAAGAAACATAGAAGATGGGGCAGCAGGAGGCCTTTCAGCCTGCTCCACCATTCTTCACGATCATGGCCAACCGTCCAATTCAATAGCCTAACCCTGCTTTCTCCCCATAACCTCTGATCCCATTCGCCCTCAAGTGCTATAGCTAGTCACCTCTTGAATTCATTCAATGTTTTGGCATCAACTGCTTCCTTTGGTAATGAATCCCACAGACTTACCACCTTTTTGCAGCGGAGAGCGGTGCGAGCCGGGCAGACATGAGGTCAGGGCAGAGGGGCAGTTGGGAAGGTGAGCGAGTGCTATTTAAGTAGGTGTGTTCTCAGCCCCAGGTCCTACACGGTAGGGCCTCCCTCCCACCCTCCTCCTCTAACCTAATTAAGAGTCCACAGACTCACAGCAAACACACAAGGGCTGAGCGAAGTGCCTGGTGAGTAAAGTGCGAGTTTTCGGCGAAGAGGCTACTGTTGACGAGGGTGAAGACATGACGGCCAAGCTGATTCAGTGTGCTGCATGCATGATGTGGGAGGTCAGGGACACTGATGATGTTTCTGGCTCCTATAGCTGTGGTAAGTGTGTACACATTCAGCTTCTGAAGGAGGTTGTTGCAGCCCTGAAGAACGAACTAGAAGACCTCAGGCTCATCTGAGAGAATGAGAATTTTCTGGACAGGACCTTCAGCAAGGTCACTACACCGAGGATACCTGAAGAGAGAAGGGGGATGTCGATGACGAAGGAAGACACGAATGAAGTACAAGAGACCCCAGGGGAAGCACCTATTGTAAACAGGCTGACTGTCTTAGAAACTGCCGAGACAGACGACACTGCCAGTCCGTGAGGTGGACAGGTCTGTGAGTCAAAAATTGGTGTAGAGGCAGAGCCGAGAAGTCAGACATCACGCAGAGCCGTGGTAATAGGGGACTCCATAGTGAGAGGGACTGACAGGGGTTTCTGCAGCAACAGGTGGGATTTGAGGATGGTGTGTTGCCTTCCTGGTGCCAGGATCCAGGACGTCACTGATAGAGTGCAGAGAATCCTCGAGGGTGAAGGTGAAGAGCCAGAGGTGATGGTGCATGTCGGCACAAATGATGTCGGGAAGAAGAGGAGGGGCATTCGACAGCGGGACTTCAGTGAACTCGGAAGGCGGCTGAAAAGCAGGACTTCCAGGGTGGTTATCTCTGGTTTGCTTCCAGTTCCTCGGGCTGGAGAGGGCAGGAACAGAGATAATGGACTCGAACGCGTGGCTGAGGGACTGGTGCCGGAAGCAAGGATTTAAATTCATGGATCACTGGGGTATGTTTTGGGGTAAGAACAAATTGTACAGGAGGGACGGTTTGCATCTTAATAATCGGGGGACCAGCATTCTGGCAGGCAGGTTTGCCACTGCAACACAGGTGTGTTTAAACTAAGTAGTGGGGGAAGGGGCCAAACTGGAAATTTAAGAATGAAGTTAAAGGGAAAGTGAGAATGAGAGAGGTTAAGGAGGACAACAGAATCAGAGCAGAAAACTTTAGAAGGGATCGTACAGTATGGCCAAGTGAAATAGGGATTGATAGAAAGGGCGAGGGGAGAAACAAATTAAAAATATTATATATAATGCACGAAGCAAAAGAAATAAGGTGGATGAGCTTGAGGCTCAGTTGGAAATTGGCAAGTATGATGTTGTGGGATAACTGAGACATGGCTTCAAGCGGACAGGGCCTGGGAAATGAATATTCAAGGCTATACGTGCTATCGAAAGGACAGACTGGTGGGCAGAGGGGGTGGGGTAGCCCTGTTGGTGAGGAATGATATTCGGTCCCTTGAAGGGTGGACATAGAGTCAGGAGATGTAGAGTCAGTATGGATAGAGCTGAGGAATTCTAAGGGTAGAAAGACCCTAATGGGAGTTATCTACAGGCCCCCAAACAGTAATCAGGAGGTAGGGTGCAGGTTGAAGCAAGAGTTGAAATTGGCCTGTCACAAAGGTATCACTACAGTTGTTACGGGAGATTTCAACATGCAGGTAGACTGGGAGAATCAGGATGGTACTGGACCCCAGAAACGGAGTTTGTGGAGTGCCTCCGAGATGGATTCTTGGAACAGCTGGTACTGGAGCCTACCAGGGAGAAGGCAATTCTGGATCTGGTGTTGTGCAACGAACCGGATTTGATCAGGGACCTCAAAGTAAAGGAGCCATTAGGAGGTAGTGACCATAATATGATAAGTTTTAATCTGCAGTTTGAGAGGGAGAAGGGAGAATCGGAAGTGTCAGTATTGCAGTTGAACAAAGGGAACTATGGAGCTATGAGGGAGGAGCTGGCCAAAGTTCAATGGTTCAATACCCTATCAGGGATGGCAGTGGAACATCAATGGCAGGTATTTCTGGATATAATGCAGAAGGTGCAGGATCAGTTCATACCAAAGAGCAAGAAAGATCCTAAGGGGAGGTAGGGGCGGCTGTGGCTGACGAGGGAAGTTAAGGACTGTATAAAGATAAAAGAGAAGAAGTATAACACAGCAAAGATGAGCGGGAAGCCGGAGGACTGGGAAGCTTTTAAAGAGCAACAGAGGATAACGAAAAAGGCAATACACAGAGGAAAAAATGAGCTATGAAGGAAAACCGGCCAAAAATATAAAGGAGGATAGTAAAAGCTTTTTTAGGTATGTGAAAAGAAAAAAATGGTTACGACTAAAATTGGGCCCTTGAAGACAGAAACGGGTGAATTTATTATGGGAACAAGGAAATGACAGAAGAGTTGAATAGGTACTTTGGATCTGTCTTCACTCGGGAAGACACAAGCAATCTCCCAGATGCAGTAGTGGCTGAAGGACTGAGGGTAATGGATGAACTGAAGGGTATTTATATTAGGCAAGAAATGGTGTTGGATAGACTGTTAGGTCTGAAGGCTGATAAGTCCCCGGGACCTGATGGTCTGCATCCCAGGGTACGTAAGGAGGTGGCTCTAGAAATTGTGGATGCGTTGGTAATTATTTTCCAATGTGCTATAGATTCTGGATCAGTTCCTGCGGATTGGAGGGTGGCAAATGTTGTCCCACTTTTCAAGAAAGGAGGGAGAGAGAAAACAGGAAATTACAGACCGGTTAGCCTGATGTCAGTGGTGGGAAAGATGCTGGAGTCAATTATAAAAGATGAAATTACGACTCATTTGGATAGCAGTAACAGGATAGGTCAGAGTCAGCATGGACTTACGAAGGGGAAACGTGCTTGACTAATCTTCTGGAATTTTTTGAGGATGTATCTATGAAGATGGATAAGGGAGAGCCAGTGGATGAGGTGTACCTGGACTTTCAGAAAACCTTTGATAAAGTCCCGCATAGGAGATTGGTGAACAAAATTAGGGCACATGGTATTGGGTGCAAAATACTGAGTTGGATTGAAAATTGGCTGGCTGACAGGAAGCAAAGAGTAGTGTTAAACGGGTCCCTTTCGGAATGGCAGGCAGTGACCAGTGGGGTACCTCAAGGTTCGGTGCTGGGACCGCAGCTGTTTACGATATATATTAATGATACAGACGAAAGCATTAGAAGTAATATTAGCAAATTTGCTGATGACACAAAGTTGGGTGGCAGTGTGAAATGTGAGGAGGATGTTATTAGAATACAGGGTGACTTGGACAGGCTAGGTGAGTGGACGGATGCATGGCAGATGCAGTTTAATGTGGATAAATGTGTGGTTATCCACTTTGGTGGCAAGAACAGGAACGCAGATTACTATCTCAATGGAGCCAAGTTAGGTAAAGGGGGAGCACAACGAGATCTAGGTGTTCTTGTACATCAGTCAATGAAGGCAAGCATGCAGGTACAGCAGGCAGTGAAGAAAGCTAATAGCATGCTGGCCTTCATCACAAGAGGAATTGAGTATAGGAGCAAATAGGTCCTTCTGCAGCTGTACAGGGCCCTGGTGAGACCGCACTTGAGTACTGTGTGCGGTTTTGGTCTCCCAATTTGAGGAAGGACATTCTTGCTATTGAGGGAGTGCAGCGTAGGTTCACGAGGTCAATTCCCGGAATGGCGGGACTATCATATGTTGAAAGATTGGAGCGACTGGGCTTGTATACTCTTGAATTTAGAAGGATGAGAGGGGATCTGATTGAGACGTATAAGATTATTAAGGGATTGGACACTGTGGAGGCAGGAAGCATGTTTCCGTTGATGGGGGAGTCCAGGACCAGAGGACACAGTTTAAAAATAAGGGGTAGGCCATTTAGAACAGAGTTGAGGAAAAACTTCTTCACCCAGAGTGTGGTGGATATATGGAGTGCTCTGCCCCAGAAGGCAGTGGAGGCCAAGTCTCTGGATACTTTCATGAAACAGATAGACAGAGCTCTTAAAGATCGGGGAATCAAGGGTTTATGGGGATATGGCAGGAACAGGATACTGATTGTGGATGATCAGCCATGATCATAACGAATGGTGGTGCTGGCTTGAAGGGCCGAATGGCTTACTCCAGCACCTATTGTCTATTGTCTTTGGGTGAAGAAATGTCTCATCTCTGGCCAAAATGGCCTACCCGGAATACGGTGACCCCTGGTTCTGGACACACCCACCATCGGCAACATCCTCCCTGTCCAGTTCTGTTAGAGACTTATAAGTCTCTGTGAGATCCCCCACTCATTCATCTGACAATCCTAACCTAGTCAATCTCTCCTCATACGTCAATCCTACCATACCTGGAATCAGCCTGGTAAACCTTCACTGCCCTCCCTCGAGAGTAAGAGCATCCTTCTCAGAAACTGCACCCCCCCATCTACTCTACCACTTATATACTCATACAAAACTGCACACAATACTCTGGGTGTGGCTTCACCAAGGCTCTGTACAACTGCTTCAACACTTCCCTGCTCCTGTACTCGAAACCTCTCACAATGAAGGCCAACATACCATTTACCTTCCTTACCCCCTGCTGCACCTGCATACTTACCTTCAGAGAGTGGTGCACAAGGACACCCAGGTCCCACTGCACACTCCCCTCTCCCAATTTACAGACATTCAGGTAGTAACCTGCCACCTTGTTTTTGCTTCCAAAGTGAATAAAATCACATTTATCCAAATTATCCTGCATCTGCCATTGACTTGCTCTCACCCAACCTGTCCAGATCATGCTGAAGTATCTCTGCATCTTTGTCATGGTTCACCCTCCCACCCAATTAGGTATCTACTGCAAACCTGGAGATGTTACATTTTGTTCCCTCATCCATATCATTAACATACACTGTGAATAGCTGGGGTCCAGCATCGAACCCTGTGGCACCCACTAGCTACTGCCTGCCAATTTGAAAGGGAGCCATTAATTCCTATTCTTTGTTTCCTCTCTGCCAACCAGGTTCCTGTCCATTTCAATTCACTTCAACCTTACACAATTATCTCTTACACAGGATTTTGTCAAGCACTTTCTGAAAGTCCAAATATACCAAATCAACTGCACCCCCCCCACCCCCGTCTACTCTACCACTTACATACTCATACAATTCCAACAGATTTGTCAAGCATGATATCCTCTTCATAAATCCATGCTGACTGACCCTGCCACTGCTTTCAAAATCTCCGCTATAAACTCCTTGATAATGGATTTGAGAATTTTCCTCACTACTGATGTTAGGCTCAGTGGTCTATAACTGTTTCCTCTCTCCCTCCCTTCATTGATTATTGGAGTGACATTAGCCACCCTCCACTCTGCAGGGGTTGTTCCACAGTCTATAGAATCCTGGAAGAGGATCACCAATGCATCCACATTTTCTACAGCCATTTCCTTAAGTACTCTGGGATGTCAATTATCAGGCCCTGGGGATTTATCCACCTTCAATCCTATCAGTTTTCCCAGCACCATTTCTCTACTAATATTGATCTCGCTCAATTCTTCCCTCTCACTAAATGTCACAAAAATGTCTACATCCAGAGAGTGGTGAGCCCATAGAATTCCATGTTACAGAAAGCAGGCCAGGCCAAAACACTGAATGATTTGAAGAAGGAGTTCATAGAATCATAGAATCCCTACAGTGTGGAAACAGGCCCTTCAGCCCAACACGTCCACACCAACCCACAGAGTATCTCACCCAGATTCATCCTCCTATAACCCACTTAATCTACACATCCCTGAACTCTATGGGCAATTTAGCATGGCCAATCCACCTAGCCTGCACAGCTTTGGGCTATGGGAGGAAACCAGAGCACCCGGAGGAACTCCACACAGACAGTCACCTGAGGCTGGAATCGAAACCCGGTCCCTGGCGCTGAGGGGCAGCAGAGGGAGGGGATGAGGAGAAAGTGGGAACAGGCTATCGACATCTTTGATTAACTAGTGGAGCAGGCTCAAACAGCCAAATGGGCATCCTCCTGCTCCTATTTTCTATGTTTCTACATAAAATGGTGAGAAACTGGAACTAACTGCTAACACGATTAGTTGATGCAGGTAGCACTGATATACTTTAGGGGAGAATTGATGTATTTTCAGGGACACTTGATGAATCTTGGAAGCAGTAGGATTCCAGGGTTTGGTTATTTTGGAAGGGGAGGGGTGAGGCATGGGGACAGTAATCAGAGTTGGATGGGGCTGCCGAGGAGCAGCAGCACCAGCAGAGACCAGGTGGTCTGAATGGCCTGTTTCTGCACTGAAGACTCAAAGTTGAGTCAGATCTTAGCCTTCCCAACGTACAGTGGCTGACTAATCTAGTCACTAGAAGCAAGATTCACTATCATGCTCAATGCAACAACTACCTTTAAACACAGCAGCCAAGTCGTACACAGCAAGCTCCACCAAGTAGTAATACAGTAACAGCCAGATAATTGGATTCACTGATGTGAATGGACAAAGAAATATTGGTCAGGACACTGGGCAAATAACTCCCAGATAATTCCCCTGTCCTTCCCTGGAATAGCGCTCTGGAGTATTTTCAATCCAGCTGATATAGCAGTTGGGGTTTAACTCTAAAATGTGAAAAACCAAACACACAGGAGTCTTATTTGGCCAGTGCAGGCCACAAGCTCTCCAGCTGAATCCACGGCCTAACTCTGTGAATGTTGTCCTTTAAAATACAGCATCTCCATTTCTGAGTGCTGCTGAAATATGGGGTGGGCGGCTGCCTCTATCATCTTTCCAGGCGGGGAGATCCAGATCCACCCACCTGAGTGAAAAATTTACTCCGCAACTCAACTTCAAATTTTCCCAATTACACCAAATCTGTTTATGGACCTTGCAGCTAGTGGAAACTGCATGCATTAAGTCCTCATCCGAATCCTTAACATCAAAGGGTCAAGCCTGTACCTTGTGGCCCAGCCTTGAGTGGAATTTGAAATCACTAACCATTATCTCCAAGGTGCCTGCTACACACCATAGCTCTGTGTGCGAAGACAATGAAAGCTCAGGCATGTGGTTAGATTCACAAAGAGTTCCAGACGGTGCTATTCCAGAGAGTGGGACTGAGCCCAGTTTAACGCCCAGTCTTTCCTACTTACATTCTGAAACTGTCTGAAGGGCACAAACTGCACAATGTCTCGGGCAACGTGCTCCCCAGTCAGTGACTTCAGGACGCCATCGTCACCATCCAGGAACTCCATGGCTTTGAAATCCGCGCTGCCAACACCAACTATAATGATGGACATTGGCAACTTTGAGGCTTCAACAATTGCATTCCGCGTCTGGTCCAAGTCAGTAATCTCCCCATCAGTGATAATCAACAGGATGTAATATTGCTGAAGGGGGAGGAATCAGAAACAAAGCAAGAGACATGACGCCGGTACCAAGATCATAAGAAAGTATTCCCCCGCCAACTTTCCCAGTAAATTTCTTTTAGACAGATGAAGTAAGTTTCAAAGGCACCCAAAACTCCACTCCCTTGTCCTAAATGTTCAATAACTGAACTATTTAATTGCAGAAGACCATGCCCACAGCCAATCACAACTGGTATCGCAAGGCACAAATGTTCTC
Organism: Stegostoma tigrinum; assembly: GCF_030684315.1. Lineage (NCBI taxonomy): Eukaryota > Metazoa > Chordata > Chondrichthyes > Orectolobiformes > Stegostomatidae > Stegostoma > Stegostoma tigrinum. Next base: position 2,945,830 of record NC_081372.1, read on the forward strand.
GAGATGGGTGCAGGGTCAAAAAAAAATCACCGGATAGAAATGAATAGGCTGGGGCTATTTTCCCTGGAGCGGAGGCAAAGGGATGACCTTATACAGGTTTATAAAATCATGAGGGGCATGGATAGGGTGGATAGTCAAGGTCTTTCTTCTAGGGTAGCGGAGTCCAAAGCTAGGGGGCATAGGTTTAACGTAAGAGGGGAAAGATTTAAAAGGGGCCCAAGGGTAACATTTTCACACAGACGGTGGTGTGTATAGGGAATGAGCTGCCAGAGGAAGCGGAGGAGGCTGGTACAATTACAACAATTAAAAGGCATCTGGATGGGGACTTGGATAGGAAAGGTTTAGAGATATTGGCCAAATGCTGGCAAACGGGGCTAGATTTATATAGGCTATCTGGTCGGCATAGATAGAAGGGTCTGCTCCCATGCTGTATATCTTTAAGGCTCTAAGAGCAAATCCTGGCAATGAACAGACGCCCCCACCACCCGCCCAACTGCAGTCCCTACGTACTGACAAAAATCCATCCGAGCCCTATTAGTTGCTACTCAGTGGAGCAAGGGAAGGACTGATCCATGAATTGAACCACAGAATCTCCCCTCACCCAGGAGTGACTGATCTATTGATCAAGGAGTCCACTGTAACAAATCACCCATGGCTCTTTCAAAAGCCAGGGCCCTTCTCTCATTCAGAAGGGGGTTAGGGTAGGAGGAATACCAGTAGCCCCAGCGTCACACACACCAGCAGGACTGGAGTCACCTGTAAGCTACACTGAATAAGACAGAGGATACCCAAAGGATATCGAGAACCAGTTCTTTAATATCAAGCCTGACAAGTTTGTGCAACCAGTTTTTCTGACACCGGGTATGAAAATTCAGATTTTTTTCAATGGAATTTCACAGAAGTCACAGCAAGACCAAAACTAGTCATGACACGGCCTCACAAAGCGCAGACGATGGGATTAAAAACTAACAAGACTGTAAGCGTATTTCCACATAGCAAAACACTGCCTTGGGAAACATTTAACACAAGCTATCTGGCACCACGGCCCCTCCATAATGCAGTGAAGACAGCTTATAGAGCATAGAGCATAGAGCATAGAACATTACAGCACCCTTTGGCCTTCCATGTTGTGCCGACCTGTCATACCAATCTGAAGCCCATCTAACCTACACTGTACCTCGACATTGCTGTGGACACAGTCCAGTGAGAGCAGTACAAACCACCAGCCTCTTCCCACCTAACCGTGCCAATCCCTGCAAAACTCTCTCCTGCAAGTTCCCTTTATTCAAGTATTATTGAAGGACGTATGGGGCTTTGCCTGCAATGATCTTGTCCCAGGAGCAAATTAAAGATCCAGCTCTCGTTTATAAAGTTTTTACCAAACTGTCTTCCTCTGCCCTGTCAGACATCATTCCCCAGATCCCAACTCACTGCCTGAAAAACTGATCCCGTTTCTCCTACAGTCCCTTGGCCAATTACCTTAAGCCTCTCCTTTCCAGTTGCTGACCATTTCATCAGCAAGTTTCTCTTTATTCATGTGATTTTTAAGACCGGTGATCAAAGCTCCCTCCCCATGTACTCACCCCAGCAGTGCCTTCCCGGGCAGAAGCTGCAGCAAATCGGGACACATGGGTTATAATGGGGCAGAAGTTAGTTGGTCCGTAGAGCCTCACATTGACGATTGCATTTCGATACGCATCAATAATACCCTGTACTCCTGTCAGCATGGGGAGGGGGAAGAGCGAGAGGGGAGGGAGAGACCGTGTGTGTGAGTGAGAGTGTGAGTGTGAGTGTGAGTGTGAGTGTGAGTGTGAGTGTGAGTGTGAGAGTGAGAGTGAGAGTGAGAGTGAGAGTGAGAGTGAGAGTGAGAGTGAGAGTGAGAGTGAGAGTGAGAGAGTGAGAGTGAGAGTGAGAGTGAGAGAGAGAGAGAGGAGAGGCAGGGACAGACAGATAGACGGAGGTGGGGGCGAGGGAGAGAAATAGAGATCGAGAGTGTTGTTACTCAGTCTTGCATAGTATTGCACGAGATGGAAAAGCAAACCAAACATTTGGATAAAAATTCAGCATCAAATAAAGAATGGGCTATCATTCTGTCCCCTTGATGAATCATACCTTTGTTCGACATTGAGGAGATCTTGGGTGATTCATCATTTATTCCACAGGAAATGGAGCATCGATTCACGCAGTGCCACATCCCTTGAATCCCTCCTAAAAACGTCTCAATGCCCTAGTGTGCAGAACCCCAAAACCAGGATCTCACTACTGCAAAGACCATGTCTTTTTATTTTTGTGTTTAAGATTGTGATTGAAATGGGTAAGATGTCTCAATGTGGACTTCACTAGTTTTAAAATCTCCCCACCCCCGGCCTCTTCCCATGACCAATCCTCCCTCTCATCCCTGCCTCCTTGACCTGTGTCTTCTCTCCCACCTATCTGCTCCTCCCACCTCACTGATCAAACACCACCACTGCCTACCCGGACTCACCTATCACCATCCCACCCACCTTCCCCAGTAACACCCCTCCTCTCTATTTCAGAGCTCCCTTCCCCATCCCCCATTTCTGACGGGTCCCGACCCGAAATCAGCTTTCCTGCTGTGTTCCTCCAGCTCCATGCTGTTATATCTCGGACTCCAGCACTGGCAGTTCTTACTATCTCTGAAATGGGTAAGAACTGTTTTCAAACCAGTGTTTTAAAGGATTGCTGCATTGTTTGAAAAGTCCGTTCCCTGACCCTCATGGCAAGCGACGTTTAAACAGCTGCTGGAGCAAGCAGTAGTTGAAGTTGTTAAAGATGAACTGGAGATGAGGGTCTCTGTATTCAAGTGGTGATCTATCCGGTAATTTTATTGGTCTATGGCCAGTAACTAGTTATTGGCGTCAAAGGCCTTTTGCCTACCAACAGTCTTGTGATTGGCTCTTAGGTAAATGAACAAGATATCTAATCACATCTGTCTCAACCAACTCAAGAGCTGTTTCTCTGTTCTCTGCAATCAAAACTCACTTTAAACCTGAAGAATACCAGTTTATCATTTCTTCAGCAATTTCTCTAAGCTATGAATTTTTAACTGCTAAGTCAGAGACCTTTTATAAGTGGATAAATAACCCTGAGCCTCTTGCAAAACAGTGCAATCGTTCAAAAAGTGAACCTTCAGCAAGAACCAACTTAACAGATCTCGTGAATGAACACTAGGGAATTGTTTTCTCTCTGTCTATATTTTTTCACCGTATCTATGGTCAGTGTGTGTAAGGGGGTGTTAATAAGCTAATCAGTAAAATGTAAAGGTATACAGTCTTGGTGTATAATTGTTTATCTGGAACTACATACCTGATTTCTGCATTCTCAAAAAATACTATTATTGCAAGCACTGGGTATGTGCTTTCTTTCAACCTGGATCTGGGAGAGAGGGTCTAGAAGAGAGGTGAACTATGGAATTGTGTGCTTTTTAAAATATTCTTTCACTTTTTGATAATTTGATCATTAGCAGGGCTTGATTGCCAGTGTGTCACTTCTGCGTGATCACCTATTTTGTTCTACATTTCATTCTACACTACTGGTGCACAGAGGGGTTTGTGTTATTTTGGCTGCTCGGGGTCACGGGTTTCTGCCCAGAGTCTCAACATGATTGAAGAGGTTGATCCTTACATCCCAGACATCCAGCCATGTGGGTCAGGATGCCCCACGAGGTACTGGGATCTGGGCAGCAGGATTTGCTTCCTTTTTGTTCCTTCCGTGCTGTCTCTGCCTCATCAGGACTCAAAATGTGATGCAGCCGGACGATCAAGTTGTTGCCATTCTCAACGGCTGCAAGTTCCTCCACGACAGGGAGAGCTTCAGGGTGTCATTGTAGTGCTTTCTTTTGCCCTCTACTGGATTACCAGCCATTTGAGAATTGAGAACACTGGTCTAGGAATTGCTTTCCAGCCAGCCAGTCATAGCGCCTAGTCCACAAGAGTTAATGCTACAGGCATCTGGCCTTAACAGAGCCGGCTTACTGAGAAGGACAGCAGAGTCTGACTGATGGCCTTACCTGTGAATCTGGGGGATTTGATGAGGGTATTGCTGATTGTTGGTGCACAGGCCAAGTCTGTCTAGAGTATGATGACCACACCAACTCTGTGCAGTAGGATGTTTGTTGACTACAAAGACCTCAAAGTCAAATCTTCGCTTCTGTAGTTTGTAGAAGTGCATTTGAGCCACTGCAGCTGATCTGGGGATGCATGTCCTTTGCACTAGTGGCTGGAAAGGGTTCAACATATTGGTGGAATATAACTGGCCAGGTGCCGGTTAATGGGGTTTCTTTTGGCAACATTTAGGGACAGACCGAATTTCCTGTATGCAGAATTAATGAGATTGAAAGTGGCTTGTGAACCTGTGCAATCTTAGAACTGACCGGGTGGGAAAAGCAGCAAGTGATCCCTAGGAACAACAAGGTGAGGTCATTCAGCTTCTCAAACAGTGTTTCAATTAACTAATGGCTGATCTATGACCGTACTCCAACCGTTCATGACCACACCACATTCCTGGATACCTTTGGCTGACAAAAAGTTACTATATTATCCAGGAAACTCAGGAGGCATCAGAAGCAACTGGACATTTCATCAGCACTGCAGCAACACTTACAGGAAGGGAAATGTTAAAGCTCTCTTCCAACAACTAATCCCTCAAAGTCCAGACCACTCCAGGCAGCCAGAGTTAAACAGCTTTGTTTGAGTAGAGGCTAGATTCTATGGGCAGACGAAGCATGATTTGTAACTTCAATAATACGCAAATCTCAATATGCATTAAGAGAGGAGGCTTTCCACTGCAGAGCCAGCCATTCAACCTCCATCTCTTCGACTGGGTGGGATCAGGCACATGGGAGGACAGAGTCAGAACATTCAGTTTTTCCCAACTGGAAGCAGAACCACTGAGGAGTGGGCAGAGGAGAAGAAATAGGTAAGTGCACCTCTCCAGAATATTCCAGGATATGGGCTGAACACATGTAATGCTCTCCCCTTCTGATCTTGGGCTTATTTCACATCTGCTGACATGGTTAACTTCCCACCTCAATCCTGGGGTAACACCTTTGCAACCGGCCCTCGAAGCAGCACAGGGCAACGTGGGGCATGGTGCTGTTGGGTGGGATACATGCGAAGACGTTCAGATCCTGCAAGCACGGCACATATTTACGTACAAGTTCAGGCCATTGTAAGATGTGAACGAATTGAAAAGTAACTCGAGTACATGAAAAGCATCTAGGTCATTGTGTTTTCATCTGCATTTTTGGTATCGAGGCCATTTGCAGGTATGGCAGGTTATATAGGGGCATTCTCAGCAATCTCAAAGCTCTATTTAAACAAACAGGTGTGCACAAATGCCTGACAATAAAATCACAGGAAAATCTCATGTGGTATCACGACAATGCTAAGGTGGCTATGGATGAAATGAAAGCCAAAGCCAACAGGCAAACTTGCCAGTATTAAACAGGAACGTGCACTGAACAAAAAACGTTGCACTACACTGGCCTTCCCATGAACCACCAGTGATCTCAGCACATTGATCTACAATAACAGACAGGTGGAGAAATTTCCTACCTTGGCAATATGGGTTGTTGGGATTAAAATTCAAGGAAAACTCATGAGAAACCTACAGAAAGCAGGAAACAACAATTAGGTATTAGATTTGAAAAACGTTCCACACTGAAATTCTCTCAACCATGTTGTTCCCCAGCTTCACCCCTTCCCATTGCGTCAGCACCCTACACCTACATTACTCAGTGATCAGTCTCACTCCTGGTTCACAGATTAAGTCAGGCCTAAAACACATTATCAGCGAGAGTAATGGAGGCAGGTTCACATGAAGCATTTAAGAGGGCAGTGGATGATTATTTAGAAACAATGAGTGAGGGTTATGGGGGAGAAAGCAGAAGAATGTCACTAAGTTGTAATGCTGATTTGGAGAGCTGGTGAAGACATGATGGACCCAATGGCCTCCATCTGTGACTATATAAGCTGGTACCAGTCCAAACAGCAAATCACCCTTCAGAAATGATTCAGCAACCCATAACCGTTTAGCCTGAGCTCCACTTGGGAGAGGCAGCTTCCCTGGTGGAAGGTCAAGGATATAACACAATGGTTAGCTACAGATTGTATAACCCATTTACGAAGAATGTTCAGAGACACTGGGGAATGATGTGCTTCAACAGGCAAGTCACATGTTGAAGATTTCAGAAAACCAGGAGGGTGTTAGACAACTGCATGCTTTGGTTTTGCGCACTGAGGGGAATAAAAACAGGCCAAGAAACTTGAAGGTTGCGGACACAGGAGTAGTCAGACCAGTAAAAGTGGTAGAAGTGTTCATTTTGATACAAGTAGGTTAGAAGTACACCATGTACAATCTGAGCCTTAAAAAATGGCACGGACTCAACGGGCTGAAGGGTCTCTTCTATATGATTCTGTGAAATGCAGAAAATCTACAGAGCATACAGAATGTAGTTATTATGTTTACAGAGTAAGTTCTCTCTTGGTAAATGCATTGCAAAACCATAACTGAAAAGCGATAAACTGAAAACAACATGGGGAAATTCTGTAATGATGCAATGCATAAGACATAACATGACAACCTGTAAGCCAGGCCTATGCCTCTCTGCTGCTCTTACCTGCCAGTCAGGAGGAACTTGAGCACCAAACCCAAAAGCAGGAAACAGCTTGTCTCTGTGGACACAGGGAGAGCAGTAATGAGGCAGCTGATTCTCATTTTACTAGGCCACCCACCAGCAGTGCCTTGAAAACAAGACAATGAAATAGGGCAAGGCAACTTACGTATCGTAATCCTGCACAACCTGCCCAACAGACCAGATGGCAGTCAGGTACTCATTGACTCCATTCGGGCTGATGTAATGCAGTGAGTCCGGGGAGCAGGGATCTCCATTCGATCCTGTGAAATCAACACCAACCTGAGAAAGGGGGAAAATGGTAAAACACATTCAGTTAAAAGATGCAACCTAATAAACGGAACTCGCAGAAAAACAAAATCTCAAGTCCACTGTGCACATTCTATTTATAAACCTCCTGCTGTTAACACTCCTACATCCCATATTCGGAATGGGGATTTCCAAAATGAATGCCACATTATAATGTTACCTTCCCGTCTGTGGCAGTGTTACAGTGTCTCAGTTGTACATCATTCTATACCCTCCATCAAACTAACTTTCTCTCCTTCCACACTGCTTAGAAATGTTCATCATTAAAGTCAAGAAGCAAATAACTTGAGATAGAATCATATTCTATGACTCAGGCCCTTTGGCCCACCACGTCTATGCCAACTAGCACCAAACTACACTGATTCTATTTACCTGTACAGAGCCTATAATGTTCTATCAATGGAGACTAATATAGATCTGATCCCAAGTCTACACTCTCTCTATATCCCACTGTATCCTTTGACAATCCTCCTTGCTATCTGCAATTCCGCCAATTTTTGTGTCATCCGTAAACTAACAAAACGGACTACCTACATTTTCTTTCCAAATCATTTAAATATATTACAAACAACAAAGGTCCCAGCACTGATCCCTGTGGAACACCGCCAGTTACTGATCTCCATTCTGAAAAGCACCCTTCCACCCCTACTCTGCCTTCGATGACCAAGCCAGTTCTGTATCTATCTAGCTAGCTTACCAGGGCTCCCATGGGACTCTACCTTTGTAACAGCCTGCTTATCAAACGTTTTACTAAAGTCCATGTAGACAACATCCACTGCATTTCCCTCAATCATTTTTGGCATCCCCTCAAAAACACAATCAAGTTGGTGAGCCATGACCTTTCCCTCCCAAACCCATGCTGCCTATCGCTAAAAATATCATTCCTTTCAAATGTGAAAAAATCTTGGTCTCTCAGTATCTTCTCCAAAAGTTATCCCACTACTGATGGCAGACCTGTAATTACCCAGATTATCTCTGTGTCCCTTCTTAAACAAAGGAACAATATTGGCCACTCTCCAGTCCTCTGGAAACTCGCCTGAGGCCAAACAGGATGCAAAAATATCTGTAAAGGCCTCAGCTATTTCCTCCCTTGCCTCCCCCCTGTATCCCTGGATAGATCTCATTTGGCCCTGGGACTTGTCTACCTTAATGCATTTCAAGACACCCAATACTTCCTCTGATTATGCTGACACACCTTTCTCTAACCTCAACATCCCTCTCTTTGGTGAATACTGATATAAGGTACTCAATAAGGATCTTACCCATTTCCTATGGCTCCATCCATAACCTAACCTCCTTTATCCTTTAGTGGCTCTACTCTTTCCATAGCTAGCCTCTTGTTCCTAATATGCGCTTAAAATGCCTTGCAATTCTCCTTAACCTTGCTGACCAAGGACATTTCATTGCCTCTTTTAGCCTGCCTAACTCCCCTTTTGAGCTCCTTCCTACTTTCTCTATAACCTTCAAGGACTTTGTCTGTTTTTAGTTGCCTAGACCTTTGGCGTGTTTCCTTTTATTTTTGACTAAGCTGACAATTTTCCCTGTTATCAAGGATCCCAAATCTTGCCATTCCTGCACTCTCATCAACTGGTCCTAAAAAGGCTTCCAAATGTCAGATGTAGATTTACTCTCAAACAGCTGCTCCCAGTCCACATGCTCTAATTCTTGCCTAACTCGATTATAGTTGGCCCTCCCCCAACTTAACCGCTTCATCCAAGGTCCACTCTTGTCATTATCCATAATGCCAAAAAAGTACAGAATTATGGTCACCATTCCCAAAATGCTCCCCCACTGTAACTTTGATTACCTGGCCTAGGCTCATTTCCCAATAGCAGGTCCAGTATGACCCACTGTTTTGTTGGGCTAGCGAAGTACTGTTTCAAAAACCCCCTGGACAGCTCTAACAAACTGCTCCCATTCCAAACTCTTGCACAAAGGGAGTCCCAGTCAATATGGAGAAAGTTAAAAAACATTCACCAACAACCCGGTTCATTGCACATCTTTCCAGAATCTGACTACATATCTCTTTCTCTATCCGCTACTGGCAGCTGGGAGGTCTTTCGTACAATCCCAGCATTGTGACTGTGCTCTTCCTATTCCTGAGCTCTACACAATGCCTTGCTGCAAGATCCCTCCAGGATGTCGTCCCTTAACACAGTTGCGATATGCTCCCTAACCAGTAATGCAACTCCACCTCCTCTTTCACTTCCTCTTTGGTCTCTTCTGAAGCATCAATATCCCAGAATGCAAAGCTGCCATTCCTGTCCCTCTTTCAACCATGTCTCCGTGATAGCAACAGCATCAGAACTGTATAATAGAGAGACTGGTTCCCTCATTTGCAAGATCCACACAATGAACTAGCATCTTTCTTTACAGACTGTCTGTTAGGTCAATTGACCAGAAACCACACCAGAAAAACCGCTGTGCAGAAGTTCCACATGTTCTATTTAGCGTCTCCCTCTCAGGGCCCAAAGTGCTCCTGAGCCTCAACTCATCCTGTCAAGGGAAGGAAAAACACTTTCCAAATCAAACACTAGAATCAGAAATTGTACGATCCTTTGTTATCAACCTCCTTCAAACCAGAGTGACATAATTATCTTTTTAAATATAAATCACCACAGCCCAGAATGCAATTATTTTTACATTAACTGCCTGTCTATAGCTCCTGAGGTGGTGATGGAAGACAGAAGAGGGGTTTATTGGGTCACTTCAGAGGCAATATAACAACCAGCGTCAGCCTACCCCGTGATGGATCCAGGAGGCAGAGATCAATCACTGATTAGTGTTGGTACATGAAACTGACCCAATGGGCAGAGTGAAACAAAGAGGAAAGAAAACTATTGTTGAGAGAAAGTCAAAGAGATTTTCAAGGCGATTGTTAATTCCCACTTCCTTCAGGTTTTCCAGGAGTTTTCTTTGAATTTGAAACCCATGCTGCCAAGATAGACAACGAGAGACTGAAGACCTATACAGACTTACACCAACTAAGGATAGCAGGTTTCCTTCCCTGAATGATGTATGTCTGTGAACCAGACGTATTTTGACACCTTCACGGTAACTTTCACCTGAAATATTCCTTTATCCGCGGGCTTTGTCCCACTGAATCACCTTCTGAACCTGCCATGGTAGGAGCGGAACTCCTGCTCCCTGGTTTAACTGATGAGGTACCCTTTCAAGAGTCTTAGTTTCTGGCCTGCAAACGTTACAATAAGAAGTTCTCCAGTACCAACTGCCGTACAAAACTATGAATTTCAGCCTCAAGCTCTGTATATGCCCTGTGATATTACATCAGAGCTACAATGTTAAATCACAACATTATGGGAGAGATTAGGGACAGCCCAGCACCTTAGTGCTTTCAAACTCATTTAAATACCATTGAAATCTACTTACTGTGAAATTAATCTGACATCCGCCCATCACATAATCCAGGAATGAGTATTCAGTTTCTAGCTGTTAAGTAAAACAAGGTGGGATTAGTACAGCTCGTGCAAGCTGGTCTCCTGGTATAGCAGGCAGAGACAGAAACTATTCCCTTTGGCATGCACTCCTGGACAGTGGACAGAATTGTACAAAGCTTGGCTGTTGAAGGATGAAATCATTGAGGTACTTCGTTACATGGAAAACCTTAAAAAGATGATGCTGAGAGCCAATGAAAAACTACAAGTGAGGCCATCAGATTTTTATTAGAGTGGAGAATCAAGGCAGGGAAACACATTCAAACTAGTGATTCATCATAATCTAAATTAACAGCAGAGCAGGCTGAAGGGGCTGAACACCCCCACACTCCCGCTACCCTGGAGAGACTGAAGGCCCACCCACAAATCTCCATTCCAACCCCTGGAGGGGCTGAACAGCCTCCCACCGGACCTGTGCCAGTGCAGGCTGACACTGAAGACTAGTAACACTTGAGAACGCAATCAGGGAGTAGTGTGGTTCTAACAAGGAGTAAATTATTCCACAAATTCAGACTCTTTCTGGAAACTTTATTACAGGATTTACATACCTTGCAAGATCGAACTCGAATAACGCCAGAATTCTTATAGCTCTTCTTCTTCTTTTTCTTCTCTGGGTTAATGCATTCAAACTCAATCTTCGGGAGAAGAACACACCAATCAGGAAATGGCACATTGCACAATCACACATTGAACTCATTCACTCCAGACCTTGACCCCAGTCCAATCATCCATCTTCTTTGGACTAGATAGAGTAATGAGCTTTCCATCTAATTCAGTGATCACCTACAGACCCCCAATGTCTTCACCTCACTTCTGTGCTGATGGCCTTTTCCACATCTCTGGTCTCCCTGATACAGGAAAGATGTTGTGAAACTTGAAAAGGTCCAGAAAAAATTTTCAAGGATGTTGCTGAATTTGGAGGGTTTGAGCTACAGGAAGAGGCTGAATAGGCTGGGGCTATTTTCCCTGGAGTGCCGGAGGCTGAGGGGTCACCTTACAGTGGTTTATAAAATTATGAGGGGCATGGATATGATGAATAGCCAAGGTCTTCTTCCCAGGGTGGGGGAGTCCAAAACTGAAGGGCACAGGTTTACAGTGAGAGAGGAAAGATTTGAAAGGGATCCAAGGGCAACTTTTTCCACAGAGGGTGGTGTGTGTATACAATGAGCTGCCAGAGGAAGTGGAGGAGGCTGGCACAATTATAACATTTAAAAGGCATCTCGATATGTATATAAATAGGAAGGGTTTAGAGGGATATGGATCAAATGATGTCGAATGGGACTAGATTTATTTAGGATATCTGGTCAGCATGGGCAAGTTGGAGAGAAGTGATAATGGGAACTGCAGATGCTGGAGAATCCAAGATAATAAAATGTGAGGCTGGATGAACACAGCAGGCCCAGCAGCATCTCAGGAGCACAAAAGCTGACGTTTCGGGCCTAGACCCTTCATCAGAGGGGGGGATGGGGTGAGGGTTCTGGAATAAATAGGGAGAGAGGGGGAGGCAGACTGAAAATGGAGAGAAAAGAAAATAGGTGGAGAGAGTATAGGTGGGGAGGTAGGGAGGGGATAGGTCAGTCCAGGGAAGACGGACAGGTCAAGGAGGTGGGATGAGGTTAGTAGGTAGGAAATGGAGGTGCGGCTTGGGGTGGGAGGAACAAATGGGTGAGAGGAAGAACAGGTTAGGGAGGCAGAGACAGGTTGGACTGGTTTTGGGATGCAGTGGGTGGAGGGGAAGAGCTGGGCTGGTTGTGTGGTGCAGTGGGGGGAGGGGTCGAATTGGGCTGGTTTTGGGATGCGGTGGGGGAAGGGGAGATTTTGAAACTGGTGAAGTCCACATTGATACCATTGGGCTGCAGGGTTCCCAAGCGGAATATGAGTTGCTGTTCCTGCAACCTTCGGGTGGCATCATTATGGCACTGCAGGAGGCCCATGATGGACATGTCATCTAAAGAATGAGGGGGGGGAGTGGAAATGGTTTGTGACTGGGAGGTGCAGTTGTTTATTGCGAACCGAGCAGAGGTGTTCTGCAAAGCGGTCCCCAAGCCTCCGCTTGGTTTCCCCAATGTAGAGGATGCCACACCGGGTACAGTGGATGCAGTATACCACATTGGCAGATGTGCAGGTGAATCTCTGCTTAATATGGAAAGTCATCTTGGGGCCTGGGATAGGGGTGAGGGAGGTGGTGTGGGGGCAAGTGTAGCATTTCCTGCGGTTGCAGGGGAAGGTGCCTCATCCCACCCCTCGTTGACCTGTCAGTCTTCCCTGGACTGACCTATCCCCGCCCTAGCTCCCCACCTATACTCTACTCTCCACCTATCTTCTTTTCTCTCCATCTTTGGTCCGCCTCCCCCTCTCTGCCTATTTATTTCAGAACCATCACCCCATCCCCCCCTCTGATGAAGGGTCTAGGCCCGAAACGTCAGCTTTTGTGCTCCCGAGATGCTGCTGGGCCTGCTGTGTTCATCCAGCTTCACACTTTGTTAAGTTGGAGAGAAGGGTCTGTTTCCATGCTGCATATCTCTGACCCTTATCCACTCTTCACCAGGGATCAGACCAGTGGATTTTCTACTTTCTCTTCCTACAACAGTCTGCAGGCTTTGAAAGCCCTATTTTGACACCGTCCATGTTTCTTTAATGGGTAGAATATTCTATTTCAGTCATGTCAAAGTTCTCTTAAAAACCAAGCGTGAATCTCGAAATCCCCACAGTTTGTTTCCCTCCTTGGTTTCTCCAATGCACCCTCTTGGACTGAGACTGAACTCATCGCCATTAAACCATGTGCTCAATTGGGCAGTTCTTCTTTCTGTGGATCTGTACCCGCTGTGACAAACCCGACCTCCATCTAATGCTGGGTCATCACAACCAGAGGAAGGGGACAGGGAGGGAAAGAGGAAGCAAGGGAAGAAGAAAGGACATGAGAAAGAGCAGAAGTGTGGGAAAGTACGAACAAAAATCAAATTTACAGGATGAACAAGCTAATTTCACAAAAGCAGCAATCACCACAGCACAGAGCAGGGTCTATGAAGGTTTGAAACAAGAAAAAACCTTTGCCACCTCACGTAAAGATTTCAGACAGAAATTAAGAAGGTTCTCACCGGATTCCCCGTTTCCACTTGCTGTAGATTAGAGAAGTTAGTTTCAAAAAGGCCTATCAGATCATGAGAGCCATCACCATCATAGTCACAGCAGGTCACCTACAGGGAAGAGAGGACAGCCAAGATGGAGAGTTAGAGAGGGGCTCACCACTTGGTCCTTTGCTTCCAACAGTTTCTGAGCAGGAGCTGTGAACTCGCCTATCAAATCGGAGCCTGTGCTTTCATCCTTGTCATTAACAGCCACCTGACATCAAATAAACACAGTGAGTGCCGAGTGAACAGGCTCAGAGTGGGAGGGTCACAGTGATGACAAAGACATCCTTTTCAGAAAGGAATAAGGCATCTTCACGACTGACCCCACCAGGACGCACTCCCCAGCCAAGTGAGGCGGGGGGGGGGCAAGAGGCATTTGAGATCCACAGCCCTCTGTCATCATCCTCTTGGTGTGCAAATCTGAACAAAGACCGTGGAAAGGCTATTGAATTGTGCGAGCGTCACAGCTAAACACTGTCCTATCTCCATCCAACATCCACAGTTTTCAGTACAAGTCCGTGGAGTGAAAGCGGTGAGCAGTTGCTGCTTTTCCACCTCACTCACTCCCTCCAACCCCAAGCCCCTTCCTTGTCAAAGGGAACCAGGATTGATCAGAAAATCCCATAACAGCAGGTAAGGTAATCCAGGACAGACAGAATGGGGGTGCACAATGACCGTGGGCAGTGCACTAACCAACAGAGTTGCCTGGAGAAAGATCTTGTGCAACCAGGTGATGCAGGCAGAGCAGAGGAAATAGGAGCAATAGTCCATTCGGCCCATTGAGCCTGCTCTGCCATTCAATACAATCTTAGCTGATCTTGGGCTTTAATTTCACTTTCCTATCCCCTCGCAACATCAACCGGTTTCCTAAAAGATCAAATCTCTTTTTATTCTAGCCTTAAATATATCTAATAGGGGAGCATCTGGAGTACAGAATGAGATAGATTTGGAACTCGTTGAGTAAAGAAACTTCTCATCTCAGTCTTAAATGAATATGAAGCCTAAACCCAATGATCTGGATTTCTTGCCCACCAAAAATAATCTCTCAGCACCTACCCTTTCAGAATTTCAATCCCCACTTACTACATTGCTCTGCCCCTCTCTGTACATCACTGCCCAGAACCACAAAAAGGACATCTGGTGCACAGCCAGCTTCAACAGGAACAAACAGAGGTGCTGGGGGCAGGTTGGTGGTTTTATGCCCGAGGTTGAGGTAACTGTTCAAATAAACCAAGCTTCGAACAGGTTTAAATATGCACCAATCCAGAGTCTCTTTGATGTGTACCCTGAGCCAAGGCAAGGGGATGGCATAAAAGGACAGATGCTTTCACTGTGTGTTGGAACAGGTTTGAGGGACTGAATGGCTTGCTCTTGCTCCTTTGGCTCAAAGCATGAAACAGACAAGGAATTGGGCAAACCCAGGAGAGCATAAAGTCACATTACTAAACTGGATGCATTAACCATTCAGGAAGTGAAATCCTCCAGTTACAGCTCTACTCAAGTGTCTGCTTCCTGACCAGTTCCCCAGTCACTTGGCACAGGTATCATCCACAGAAATTCCTGTACTGCTTAAGGGATTAGCTCACAATCTAGGGAACAGTCAACTGAAAAGGACTCAACAACTGTACCTTAATGGGCTTCTGAAAATCTCCGCTACACAGCGACTGCAAAGAGACTGAGAATGGTTTCCAATTCGGATTCAGGTTGTTCTTAATAACCTGCAACCAACAAACAGTAGAGGAAGAGAATGCTGTTAGAACACCAGAATCATAATTGGCAAGAAACCACAGGTAACTTTTGTTGAGTGATAGAATGTACAGGACAGGAGGCCTCTCAACCTGTTGTGTCTGTGTCAGCTCTTGGAAGAGTTACCCATTACTCAGAGATAGTAGGAACTGCCAATGCTGGAGTCTGAGATAACAAGGTATGGAGCTGGATGAACACAACAGGCCAGGAAGCAGAGGAGCAGAAAAGCTAATGTTTCGGGTCTGGACCCTTCTTCAGAAAAGGCCCATTACTGCTCCTCTTTACTCAGTCCTAAAAGTAAATACCCTTCAAATTTTCATCCAAATCCCTTCTGAAAGGTGCTGTTAAGTCTGCAGGGGGTGTACTCCCCATCAGAACTGAATCCACTTCCTATTCTTCTGTCATAAGATGATAAAACGTGAGGCTGGATGAACACAGCAGGCCCAGCAGCAACTCAGGAGCACAAAAGCTGACGTTTCGGGACTAGAACCTTCATCAGAGAGGGGGATGGGGTGAGGGTTCTGGAATAAATAGGGAGAGAGGGGGAGGTGGACCGAAGATGGAGAGAAAAGAAGATAGGTGGAGAGAGTATAGGTGGGGAGGTAGGGGACGGGATAGGTCAGTCCAGGGAAGACGGACAGGTCAAGGAGGTGGGATGAGGTTAGTAGGTAGGAGATGGAGGTGCGGCTTGGGGTGGGAGGAACAAATGGGTGAGAGGAAGAACAGGTTAGGGAGGCAGAGACAGGTTGGACTGGTTTTGGGATGCAGTGGGGGGAGGGAAAGAGCTGGGCTGGTTGTGTGGTGCAGTGGGGGGAGGGGACAAACTGGGCTGGTTTTGGGATGCGGTGGGGGAAGGGGAGATTTTGAAGCTGGTGAAGTCCACATTGATACCATTGGGGTGCAGGGTTCCCAAGCGGAATATGAGTTGCTGTTCCTGCAACCTTCGGGTGGCATCATTGAGGCACTGCAGGAGGCCCATGATGGACATGTCATCTAAAGAATGGGAGGGGGAGTGGAAATGGTTTGCGACTGGGAGGTGCAGTTGTTTATTGCGAACCGAGCGGAGGTGTTCTGCAAAGTGGTCCCCAAGCCTCCGCTTGGTTTCCCCAATGTAGAGGATGCCACACCGGGTACAGTGGATGCAGTATACCGCATTGGCAGATGTGCAGGTGAACCTCTGCTTAATGTGGAATGTCATCTTGGGGCCTGGGATAGGGGTGAGGGAGGAGGTGTGGGGGCAAGTGTAGCATTTCCTGCGGTTGCAGACGAAGGTGCTGGGTGTGGTGCGGTCGGAGGGCATTGTGGAGCGAACAAGGGAGTCACGGAGAGAGTGGTCTCTCCCGAAAGCAGACAGGGGTGGGGATGGAAAAATGTGTTGGGTGGTGGGGTCGGATTGTAGATGGCGGAAGTGTCGGAGGAAGATGCGTTGTATCCGGAGGTTGGTGGGGTGGTGTGTGAGAACGAGGGGGATCCTCTTTGGGCGGTTGTGGCGGGGGCGGGGTGTGAGGGATGTGTTGCGGGAAATGCGGTCAAGGGCGTTCTCGATCACTGTGGGGGGAAAGTTGCGGTCCTTGAAGAACTTGGACATCTGGGATGTGCGGGAGTGGAATGCCTCATCGTGGGAGCAGATGCGGAGGAATTGGGAATAGGGGATGGAATTTTTGCATCCGCCTGGCCGAACTCATCCTCACCCTCAACAACTTCTCTTTCGATTCCTCCCACTTCCTACAGACTAAGGGAGTGGCCATGGGCACCCGCATGGGCCCCAGCTATGCCTGCCTCTTTGTAGGTTACGTTGAACAGTCCCTCTTCCGAACCTACACAGGCCCCAAACCCCACCTCCTCCTCCGTTACATTGATGACTGTATCGGCGCCGCCTCTTGCTCCCCAGAGGAGCTCGAACAGTTCATCCACCTCACCAACACCTTCCACTCCAACCTTCAGTTCACCTGGGCCATCTCCAGCACATCCCTCACCTTCCTGGATCTCTCAGTCTCCATCTCAGGCAACCAGCTTGTAACTGATGTCCATTTCAAGCCCACCGACTCCCACAGCTACCTAGAATACACCTCCTCCCACCCACCCTCCTGCAAAAATTCCATCCCCTATTCCCAATTCCTCCGCCTCCGCCGCATCTGCTCCCACGATAAGACATTCCACTCCCGCACATCCCAGATGTCCAAGTTCTTTGAGGACCGCAACTTTCCCCCCACAGTGATCGAGAACGCCCTTGACCGCGTCTCCCGTATTTCCCACAACACATCCCTCACACCCCGCCCCCGCCCCCGCCACAACCGCCCTAAGAGGATCCCCTTGTTCTCACACACCACCCTACCAACCTCCGGATACAACTCATCATCCTCCGACACTTCCGCCATTTACAATCCGACCCCACCACCCAAGACATTTTTCCATCCCCACCCCTGTCTGCTTTCCGGAGAGACCACTCTCTCCGTGACTCCCTTGTTCGCTCCACACTGCCCTCCAACCCCACCACACCCGGCACCTTCCCCTGCAACCGCAGGAAATGCTACACTTGCCCCCACACCTCCTCCCTCACCCCTATCCCAGGCCCCAAGATGACATTCCACATTAAGCAGAGGTTCACCTGCACATCTGCCAATGTGGTATACTGCATCCACTGTACCCGGTGCGGCTTCCTCTACATTGGGGAAACCAAGCGGAGGCTTGCGGACCGCTTTGCAGAACACCTCCGCTCAGTTCGCAATAAACAACTGCACCTCCCAGTCGCAAACCATTTCCACTCCCCCTCCCATTCTCTAGATGACATGTCCATCATGGGCCTCCTGCACTGCCACAATGATGCCACCCGAAGGTTGCAGGAACAGCAACTCATATTCCGCCTGGGAACCCTGCAGCCATATGGTATCAATGTGGACTTCACCAGTTTCAAAATCTCCCCTTCCCCTACTGCATCCCTAAACCAGCCCAGTTCGTCCCCTCCCCCCACTGCACCACACAACCAGCCCAGCTCTTCCCCCCCCCCCCACCCACTGTATCCCAAAACCAGTACAACCTGCCTCTGCCTCCCTAACCGGTTCTTCCTCTCACCCATCCCTTCCTCCCACCCCAAGCCGCACCCCCATCTACCTACTAACCTCATCCCACCTCCTTGACCTGTCCGTCTTCCGTGGACTGACCTATCCCCTCCCTACCTCCCCACTTATACTCTCTCCACCTATCTTCTTCACTCTCCATCTTCGGTCCGCCTCCCCCCCTCTCCCTATTTATTCCAGTTCCCTCTCCCCATCCCCCTCTCTGATGAAGGGTCTAGGCCCGAAACGTCAGCTTTTGTGCTCCTGAGATGCTGCTTGGCCTGCTCTGTTCATCCAGCCTCACATTTTATTATCTTGGATTCTCCAGCATCTGCAGTTCCCATTATGACTCCTATTCTTCTGTCGGTTAGTTTGTAACTATACCTTCATATTACCTGTGAATGGAAACAGTATTTCCTGAATGAGTTGTTTAATTCCACTCTACTTCCAGGCTGTCTCTGCCCATAAACTTTCCTGCTCCAAAGACAACAGTTTCAACTTCACTACATCCACATAACTCATCCCTTTTACTGGTCGTAAAATGTGAGGCTGGATGAACACAGCAGGCCCAGCAGCATCTCAGGAGCACAAAAGCTGACGTTTCGGGCCTAGACCCTTCATCAGAGAGGGGGATGGGGTGAGGGCTCTCTGATGAAGGGTCTAGGCCCGAAACGTCAGCTTTTGTGCTCCCGAGATGCTGCTGGGCCTGCTGTGTTCATCCAGCCTCACATTTTATCATCTTGGATTCTCCAGCATCTGCAGTTCCCATTATCACCTTTTACTGGTCGGTCCATTTCTTTGCTGTAACTTCTATATAACATTTGTAGGGACAGTCAGGAGGGGCCTGAAGCTGAACTTTAACTAACTGACAGAACTGGAATTTCTGGTTTTCACCAGCAACGAGTCCAGTGATTTCGCAACCACAGTGCTCACTCCGAGCTATAGCTCTGCAGGTAAATATACTGGCAAATCACAGAAAGGTACCAGAGAAACAGGGTTATATTTGTAAAGGATTTCACCTTTGCTAACATTAACTGGGATTGCTTCAGTGTGAAAGGATCAGACAGGTTGACATTTCTGAAGTGCATCCAGGAGAGTTGTTTGTCCCAGACAGCCTAACTATAAAAGGGGGCAGGGCAAGGCTTAATCCTAGTCAAGTGGTTGAAATTTCATTGGGATAGTAACCATAACTCTAAGTTTCAAAGTTCTTATGAAATAAGATTGGGATATGCAGAGTGAAGTTTCTAAACTAGGGAAAGGCCAATTTCAGTATCATTAGACAGGATCTGGCGGGTAGACTGGGAACAGTTATTTCCAAGTAAGTCTAAATTTGGAAACAGAGTCATTTCGAAGTATTCAGGTCAGAATTCAGGGCCACTGTGTTGCTCTAAAGACCAAGGGCAGCATTCCAGGAAACCCTGGATGACCAGATATCAAGAGTTTGGTTAAAATAAAAGGAAGCATATGCCAGGTACTGCACATTTAAAATCAGCGGAGGCTTTTCAAAAAGTATTGTGTAAGAAATTACTTTAAAAAAGAAATGAGGAGGGTAAATTTGGGCCACAAAAAGGTAGGATCAAGGAGAACTTCAAGTCTTTTTAATTGGTATACTGGGTGGCATGGTGATGCAGTGGTTATCACTGCTGACACAGAGCGGCAGGGACCCAGTTCAATTCCAGCCTCAGACAACTGGCTGTGTGGAGTTTACACAATGTGCGTGTTTCCTCCAGGTGCTCCGATTTCCTCCCACAGGCCAAAAACGTGCAGGCCAGGTGGATCTGGGTGGGATGCTCTTCCGGTGGTTGGTATGGGCTTGATAGGATGAATGGTCTGCATCCACACTGTATGGATTCTATGACAACGCAGTGCGGAGCTGGAGGAACACAGTAAGCCAGACAGCATCAGAGGAGCAGGAATGTTGATGTTTTGCATTGGCACCCTTTCCTCAGAAAATCTGTAGAAGGGTCGGACCTGAAACGTCACCTTTCCTGCTCTTCTGATGTTGCCTGGCCTGCTGTGCTCCTCCAGCTCTGCACTGCGTTATCTCCAACTCCAGCGTCTGCAGTTCTTGCTGTCTCCAAGTATGGATTCTATGGTTCTTTTAAGAAAAAGAGAAAGGGGGTGGGAAAGGGTGGGACCTATTAGGGACCAAAGGGGCAATCTGTGCATGGAGCCAGAGGACAGGAGTGAAGTCTCAAATGAATATTTCTCATCTATATTCACAAAGTGGAAAGACATTGAAGCCAGGGATTTCAGTTCGGACGGGGAGGTTCTAAAACACACTAAAATTAAGGAAGATGGCGTATAAGATATTTTAACAGACATATAGGTGCACAAATCCTCAGGGCCTGATGTATCCCAGACTGCTATGGAAGCCAAGAGAGGAGATCGCTGGGGCACTGGTAGAGATATTTAATACTGCAATGGTAACAGGTAAAGTGGGCACTGGGTGCAGGCAGTGTTGGTTGGAGATCTGTTCATGACAGCCACAGACTGAAGACTGAGAGAATCCTTTCCCCATGGCAAACATGTCTAAGACCAGAGGACATTAGGTTAAGTTGAAGAGTGAGCGGTTTAGAGGAGAGCTAAAGAAAAAATACTTTTCACCACAGGATGACAGAAATATGGAACATGCTGCAACATTTAAGAAGCATTTGGATGAGCAATTAAAATGCCAGGGCGTAGTATGTTATGGACCAAGTACAGGTAAACAGGATTAGTGTCGTTTGGTGTTTGCCAGTTGACATTGTCATAGTGGGCTGAATGGCCTGTTTCCAGCTGTCTGATTCTACGGCTTTTGAACCTTGACTCTCCAAAACAGCAATGGAGAAAAAGCCTACCTGGACTAGTTTCTCAGCAAGTCAAATGAGTTTGCTGAAAACAGGGAGCAAAGCCATGTAAACAAAACAAAGTCACACCACTAACTGCTGCAGAACACACTCGCGCAGCCTGAAGTGACCATGGCATTATTTTCAAGCACTCACTCAAAACTCTCAACAGCATTCAAGTGAAAGGCAGTTTTTCAGACTTTCAGGACATTTTAACACAATAGAATGTTCATCTACATGTATATATTTATAAACAAAACACATACTACATACAATTTTCTATAATATGTAACAGAAGGGAAAATTGAAGGGCTATGGGAAACAGAGTGGGTCAACTCACTCTCAAAGTGTCAGCATAGGTAGTATTAGCTAACTAGCCTGCATTAATCTGTAAGGCTTTGTAACATGGGGAATATTACAGTGTCGGTTAGATTAAAAAAATTACCTCTGATCGGTAAGCTAGTTGCCATTTGTCACCATCTCCTTGCCTGTAGAGTTCCAGAAATGGATCTGATTTCCCCATGAAATCCTTTGAACGGCAACAAGAAAATCAAATTCACCAAATAAAACACTAATTAGCTTCCATATTCAAATTTTACTAAGATCCCACCCGTAAGTGACAACTGTTACATACCATCAACAAGATACACTGAAACAACTCACCTATGCTCTAACAGCACACTCAAAAGCCACGACTGCCACCACCTAGAAGGGACCATATATTTTTTCTTTTAGACTTTGCAAGGAATTTGAAGTTTGGCACCTGGTGAATAGCTGAGATGCCAGGAGGGTTTTGCAGCTTGGAAAAATCATGTGGAGTACATTTTTAGCCGTGCAAGACAAGGCTGCTTTTCAAAGCGGGCAGATTGTTATTTTGAAACTTAATGTCATCAAGAAATAAGGCTCCTAAAGACAAGCTTCAGACTGGAAGAGCAGGGTTTCTGAGCGAGTAACCACTAGGCTTTTCTCTGTGATAGTAGGAACTGCAGATGCTGGAGAATCTGAGATAACACGGTGTCGAGCTGTGTCTGAAGTTAATTATTAACTTGCAAGTATTTCTGTAACACGGCAATTTATTAGTTTTTGAAACCTGGCTGTTGAGTGAATGGATTTAGTGCGTTACTAAATTGTCTTTTGTTTAGATTGTTTTATGAACCAGCCTGGTAAATAACAGAGCCTCAAAAGATACGTGTGTGTGTGTTCTGGAATCTTTTTATTTAAGCTTAAAGGAAATGCTCATAGCTGAGGGGGAGTGACTTCTAGTTTCACTGGCATGAAGTTGGGGGGGGTGGTGGTGGAGGAGTTTGATGCCAGGGTCATATCAGCCACGATCTCATTGGATAGCAGAGCAAGCTTGAATGGCCTACTCCTGCTCTTACTTCTTATGATCTGATATTTAACTTTGAGTTCTGTGAAGTTCATCGAACTGGATGGCCGTAAGCAACAGTGCCCCTGACAAGGGACTGACAGGTACAATTATTTTGAAGTGAGCAGGCAGTGTTAATCCCAGAGCAGAAGTTACTTAAATCTGGTCCAGTGAAGCTCAGGTGTGTGGTCACTCCAAGAAGCAGCTATTGCAGTTAGGAGTCCATAAGGTGAAGTCACAAGCAAGTGAAACTTACCGCGATCTTAGGGACAGATGCATGTATCATACAAATGGCATTTTGGAGAATGTTCCAGGGTGTGTTTTGGGTATTATATGAAATCGGTTTTGTTTCATTTCAATTTCTAAAAAATGTTTTGGGATTGTACTTTTACTGCATGTTTAAAATATTTGTACTTCAATTACAAGTTGATTGTTTGGATTATTCTATTTTACCTACATCCCTTTGGTAATAATTTTGTTGTGAAGGCAAAAATCTGCAGCTTTTCATGTCTGTTTTCTTAACAGAACAGTTCATTAAAACCAACACAAATGACGCATGATCTATGAAGTTCCTGTCTGGGATCCAACTGTCCAATGGACATCAGCTGGGATCATAACAGTCACATAACATTGATTCATTTTCCATTAATGATGCAACCTGGTCTGAATTAATTTTGTTCTGAGTAGTGGTCAGTCAGATAAACTGGTTTTGTGAAACAACAGCATGATTATGAATGCATGCTTTCCAGTAAAGACGTGATTCAAAGAAACAAAACAGCTTTTATATAATACTCAAAATACAGTCTGGGAACTTCCTTCCCAAGAGCACTGTGGGCATCTCGATACAAATAGTTTCAACTGTTCAACATGACGGATCACCACCATCACGTTCTCAAGGAAGATTAGAAATGGACAGTAAATATGACAGCTACATCTCATGAAAGGAAACAACCTTAGGGAAGAGACCATGAGTGTTCAGAATGGGATCAATCAGCTCAGGGTTGAGTTTACATTCAGTCCCCATCAGTAATCCAGTGGACTAAAATATATCCTGCAGTGTGACAGGAAATAGGTCCGGAAGGATCCTACTGTTATTTATCAAGTCAACCAGGAAGGTGGAAAAACATCAATGCGTGATTCTCCTATTGTCCATTCATTGTTCTCAGGGCACACACAGAATACTGTCATCAATTCCAATCACATAACACACAGAGCCATGTATTTTAAACTTATCTCTTCAACTAGCTGCAAGTGAAATGAAAGGTTAATTCCAAAATAAATGCTCAACACAGTGTTCAGCACCTTGTTCTCCAGGTTTCTTGCTTCCAGTTGTAGAACTGCAGTGCGTTTATCACGGATCTCCTCAGCTATTACCTGAGCACAGAAACAAAATGAATCACACCAGAACTGGAAACTCAAAGACTCGACGGGATCTTGCAAGATGTTCTAAGCTCTGCCAGGAGTTTATTCAGAATATCCAATGATGCATGCAACACTTAGACAGGTCCATCACCTGTATTTCTGGGATGGCACAGTGGCTAGCACTGCAGTCTCAGCGCCAGGGACCGGGTTCAATTCCAGCCTCGGGCAACTGTCTGTGTGGAGTTTACACATTCTCCCCGTATCTGCATGGGTTTCCTCCAGGTGCTCCGGTTTCCTCCCACAGTCCAAAGATGTGCCGGTTAGGTGGATTGGCCATGCTAAATTGCCCATAGTGTTCAGGGGTGTGTAGATTAGGTGGGTTTATAGGGGCATGGGTCTGGGTGGGATGCTCCAGAGGGTGGTGTGGACTTGTTGGGCCGAAGGGCCTGTTCCCACACTGTAGGGGATCTAATATAAATCACAGCGTCAGGTAGAGTAAAGCTCCTCCACACTGTATCTAACCCCATGCTGTCTCTGTCCTGGGAGTGTTTGATTGGGACAGTGTAAAGCTTCCTCCAAACTGTCTCAAAAAACATGTTGCGTTCAAACTCAACAGCCTTTATTATTAAGTTGCTTCATCTCCCACATCTTGGATTGCAGGTTCAGTTTATGTTGCAGGCTGATTCTTTTCAGGGATTAGATTTCAAGACAGCACACACCTCAGTAAGCTTTCACCCTTTTAGTTTAAGCCAAGTCAAATCTCGTTCCAGAGATAATATGTTAAACACACTCACTATCTAATCTTTAAAGACCTAGCTCACGTAACCACTACTGTTGCAAAGTTGGGTAAAGTACTTGTGGATTGAAAGGCAGGAAGTCAGAATTTTGTGTTTGTTAAGTGCTGGGGGTTTTTGGGGGTGGAGGGGGGAGCATTGCATCGTTCCTTTGAAAGACCATGTGCTTTATCCGTGCTTAGAATTTAAAATGGATTACTATGAGCAGCAGTTTCGAAGTTTGCAAATAGAGAGAGCACCCAATAGAAACATTTATATTGAAAGGCTGTACAGTTAGCAGGGCAAACAGCAGCTTTATGAAGCCAACAGGCTTTTAAATTTAGCCAACCTGAACCAAACACTTAGATGCCAAAAACCTATTAAATTTAAATCTGATGGTTTTGGCAACATAGGCCTAATCCTATTATAATAAATATTGATATGCCATCAAAAGCATGAAAAGAGGGGGCAGTCGGACACACAGCCCAGAGCTAGCTACCATCCGCTTGAGCTCACAACCCTCAGCTCTCTTGCCTCACGGTCTCCTCTATGTCTTAGAGAAAGCACCATATAAATAACGACGGTACCAACGGCACAACGAGTTAATATTCCTGACAGAAGAGATGACTGAGAAGGCACAGAACATTCCAGAAGACACAACCTGGCTGTAATTTCAACTGACTAAATTCTTCTTATGTAAGTGGGTTTTGTAATTATTGGCACAGCAGGAATTTATTCAATTTGTTAATAGTTTAGTTAATTTGTTCACCGGTAGAGTTAGATAACTGAATTGTTACTTGTTGATTTTAATGTGAGTCTCAGAGATTTATTTTATTTAAGTGTTGGAACTTGGTGAAAAGCAGGTTGCACACTTTTCACACCCCTTTTACAGTTTATAGGGGCAGATACTCCTGTTTGGGTGTTTCGGTTTTAGTCCTTGGAGGTTTGGGGGTTGGGGGGGTGGCGGGGGAGTGCGGAAAGAGATGGTCAACCTCCGCTTTATAACACTACAAAAATGGAATTATAATCAATTGATAAAATTATATTATTTGAATGTTTATACGGCTAAAAAATGCAAAGGGTTTAAAATATATTATGTATTAACTCAAGATAATGCACTAACTCAACAGATTATTCCACAGGTAAAATAATACAAGAGAATTGCAGCTTCCACACTTCAATCCAACTATCTTTGCTGCAGCAAGCACCCCATCCCCCATCCACACAGAATAAAAGAACAGCAGAGACCTAGATAACCTGAAGCACACATGGATATACTCTGCATCAGCAGAGAGCAAGGCAAAAGGTTGTTAGGGTGGGAGTTAACTTACAGTAATGTTTCCTTTTCCAGCCAGCTTCCCTTTCTTCAACTGCAGAGGATGAGTGAATGTCTTACTAGAGACGATCTGGAAGGTACAGGAAAAGGGTGAGTGGAATAGACAATGCACTAATCCCAAACTAATCCCACCACCTGAGTTCTGAGGAAGGATTACCGAACCCAAAATGTTAACTCCTTCACAGGTACCATCAGACCTGCTGAGCTTTTCCGGCAACTTCTGTTTTTTTTAATCCCAGCGTCCCTCTCCCCCCTCATTAACCCCGCACCAACCACAAACTAACCACACTGTCTCACTGTCAGCCCTTAGCCCTGTATTCATCCCAACCTGAGCTCCCTGTTTCATCATAGCCCTGTAGCAATTCCAAACTAATCCCTCAGTTCCACACTTTCCCCATAGCTCTCAACTCCTGACAAGTCAGAAAATAACAGCTAACAATTCATCATAAAATTCTGTAGTGCTATCACCAAGTTTGAGATGATGAGTGGCGAGGATGTCAACAAGTCAACAGAAAGACACAGAGATAATGGGAACTGCAGATGCTGGAGATTGCTCTGATGAAGGGTCTAGGCCCGAAACGTCAGCTTTTGTGCTCCTGAGATGCTGCTTGGCCTGCTGTGTTCATCCAGCCCCACATTTTATTATCTTATAACAGAAAGACACAGATAGGTTAGATGGGGGCTGAAACACAGCTGATGGAGTCTAAGTGCAGGGGAACGAGGTCAGTTACTTTTGCAGGAAGAATTGAGAAGCTGAACATTATTTAAATGGTGAAAGACTGCAGAAAGCTACAGCACCGAGGGACAGAGTCCTCATCCATAAGTCACAAACAAATCAGACTACAAATTCAGCAAGTTATAGGGGAGGCAAATGGAATATTGGCCTTTATTTCAAACGAAAGGCAGTGTAAAAGTAGGGAGGTTTGGTTAAATCTATATAAAGCACTAGTCAGACCACAGCTGGAAAACTGAACAGTTTGGATTGTCTTACCTAAGGAAAGGTATACTGGGTATTGGGGACAATCCAGAGATGGTTCATTAGGTTGATCCTCGTTGCGGAGGGATTCCCTCATCAACTGAAAGGGTGGGTAGTTTGGGCTTGTATCCACTGGAGTTCAGAAAAATGAGTGGAGATTTTGAGGAAACGTGAGCTTCTTAGAGAACTTCATAGGGTTGATGTAGACACGTTGCTGT
Source organism: Stegostoma tigrinum (assembly GCF_030684315.1). Taxonomy (NCBI): domain Eukaryota; kingdom Metazoa; phylum Chordata; class Chondrichthyes; order Orectolobiformes; family Stegostomatidae; genus Stegostoma; species Stegostoma tigrinum. The sequence continues at coordinate 2,973,041 of NC_081372.1, forward strand.
CCCTTGACAGTGTCCAGGATCAGGCAGCACCTCAGAAAAAGGGGCTACAGATTTAAGACAGATAAGGATGAACTTCTTCTCTCAGAGAGCAGTGAGTCTGTGGAATTCTTTACTGCAGAGGGCTGTTTAGGCTGGGTCATTAAGCATATTCAAGGCTAAGATAAACAGATTTTTAATCAGAGAGGAAATTAAGGGTTATAAGGGAAAGGTAGGGAAGGGGAGATGCGGGTTATCACAGAGACAGACCTGCTGGGATTTACCACATACAAGTGATGGAGGAGGGGGAAGTAAAAGCAGGTTACCTGCAGGTAAATGAGTCAAACACACAAAAAGATGTTCACCTGGCCCATTGTACACTCGACTCCTCCCAGATAGTCATCATCGCTCAGATTTGTGGATTTATTGTCAATATCGTAAATGCCAAACTTCAGCTTCTGCACACGCTCAAAGAAATAATCCACTTCCAGCTTCTTGGCAAACTGGGGACTCTGGCAGTTTTTAACCCTCTCAGTTCGGTCCAGCTGTATGGCAGAGACCAATGGAGTCAGTCATGTTCAATTTGTCACAATGGCGAAATTAGCAAGCCTGTCCCAGAGATGCTGCAATGTGCGTTGCTCAGTGAGAAGCCTTGGTTCAGAGTATAGATTGTTCATCTGTCAGAAAGCCCTCCAGCTCCCACTGTGACCTGACCATCCCCAAACAGTACTGAGCGAGCACAGTGTTGTTGGAAGTGTTATCTTGCATTAGACGTTAAATCAAAGCCTCTTCCACCCTCGCAGATGAATTTGAATTTGAAAGATCCCAATACATATTAGAGCAGCACAGGAATTTTCAGATGTTTTTAGCTCTTTAACCTCCAATCATTTTCTAAATACCAATGATTTAGTCCTGTATTTAACTTCTGTATGTAGGAGCTTGTTACGCATACATTAGCTATATGTTTCTAAACTTTCAACAGTACATAACTGTAAAGAGCTTCAGGACATCAGAGGTGTCAACACACGCCAGAAATTGAAACCAGGAAGTGGAAGAGACTGAGGAAAATATCACCAGGAAAGTGGTACTGAGTAAATAAAGACAATGAAGGGTTTGTTAGCTCAATTGCCTACGTAGTTGGTTTGTGATGCAGAATGATGTCAAAGTGAATGGCTGAGGTTACCATGAAAGAATCTCTTTCTCAACGACTCACCACCCACCCTCCATCCCAAGGCATGGTGACCCTCAGGTTAAACCAACATCAGTCATCTCTGATTACACAGCAGCCTTGAAGTTTGGTAGAATTATGACGACTTTTACTCTGAGTAAGTTGGAGTTGTGGGCTGACACACCTGGGATCTGTTGGACTGCACCCTGGAGTCTTTAAAGAAGTGGCTAGTGAGAAAGCTAAAGCATTGGCTCCAATTGGCCAAGGTTCCCTGGATTCAAAGATTTCATTAGATTGGAAGATAGCAGATGCTTTCTGCCTCCTTGTTTTATTCCGAAGGAAAACAGGAAATTACATCTGTCACAGTAAAAGTTAGAAGCAACATTAACACATTGAGGTGCACCATTACAAAGCCACACCACATTTGATGTTTGAGTACTTTGATGGTTTCTGGATACCAGGATTATACTTACAGGTCAATGAAAGGACATTGGAACTTGTTTTATAAAAAGGCATTGCTTGGTAGTCACAGGGGCTTGTTTACTCCAGAGAATCTGCCTGGGCTTTATGACCCTCAGGTTGCAAATTCTGATTTAGAGATTGTTTGGATTTTTCATTTTGTAGCCAGTCTGGAGAAGTGAAACAGCTGCCCAAGCGTGGTACCTGAAGAACCAACTTAGTCCGAACTCCGAATGCCCTACTGAAGGGATAATCCTCAATACTGCATTGCATCTTGCTCAGGAAACGAGCCCAGAGACATCTGCCTATTTTGTGGCACTTATCTACACATTGGAACACAGACTGACATCTGAAAATTCCACACCTTGTCCTTTTTATCTTAAAGGAGGAAAGGTTATTGACCAAAAATAGTTCTCTACTGGGTGAATCTCTGCAGAGAAAAAAAGTCAGTTCCTTCTCCTATACACAATGGCTGTGTGCAGAGTGCACACACATGTACGTGGTGAGGGAGTGTGTGTGTGTGTATATCAGTGTGTAATGTAACACAGAGTGAGATTTAGAAAATTAAACAGTTATATTTACATAATACAATTCAAATGTGTTATTGAGTAAAGATGCAAACCTCTCTTAAGCTTTCTTTAATAAACAAATTATCGATTATAAAGCAACCTGGTTGATGGGTCTTATTATTTTAAGTCTAAAAGAGGGAAATTATTATTGGCCATATTGGGCACTAGATAAACATTACATTGATCTGACCCATGGAGTTATGAAACTAGAGAAATACAGTGCACTCACAATATCACGATATTAACAGCATTTTAAAACAAAATCAAGGTAATAGGACAATGTCAAATTAGCTTTGTAAAAGGGAAACCAATCGATTGAAGATCCTTGAGAAATTAACATGTGCCGTGGATAAACAGAATCCGGTGGATATACTGTGACTGGATTTCAAAAAGATATTTGATATAGTGCCACTGCAAAGATTATTATAGAAAATAAAAGGTCATGGTGTAGAAGGTAAACTATTGGCATGGATCAAACATTAGCTCATTAACAAGAATGTGTAATTTTCAGTTTGCATGATGTACAGTGATCTGCCACAGGGACCTCGACATTTTACAACTTAGATTGATGATTTGGATGAAGGGACCAAAAGTACAATTGCTAAGCTTTCTGATAGCATAGATTGGTACAAAAGCAAGTTGCAAGGAAGACACAAGGAGCCCATAAATATAGATAGTGTTAACTTTGTGGGTGAAGATAGCCCCACCCCAACAGTTTCTATAAATCCATCAGAGGTCTGTGCACTGATCTTATTTGGTGCCAAGGCTCTAAACACCAGGATACCCTCCTTACAGATCTCTACATCTCTCCTCCTTGAAGCAGTCCCTAAAACTTACCTCTTTGACCAAAACTTTGATCACTTGCTCTAAAATCTCTTTTGGGGCTTGATATTATATTTTGTGTGATAAATATTGCTGAAGAAGTTGGGAGACATTTTGTTACACAAATGGTGCTTATATAAATGCAAAGCTATTTTTAGTCACTGAAGGACTATGATATTTTAACGGAATAAAATCTTACAAAGTGAGAGCACGTTGTTTATTCCAAATCGCTTCAGAATCCCCAAAGGCAACTCAAAGAAATGATTACCTCCATCCACTGGTCGCCTGCTCCAGTGTTTTGAAGTAAAACACACAGCGGGTCTGACATTGAACCAACATCTTTGTCCATCAAATTCTCACAGGAAATGGTCAACTGCACTTTTGTCACACAGTGTGCCATCTTGGAGAAATGACTGTACTTTCTTAAAAAGAAGGAAAATAAAGCATGATTAAGGCGGCATTTGGCATACAAGTGAATAAACCTCCACAGACATAAATATGGCTGGTTCTTTTATCAAGCACATCCAAGTCACTGCATTAGCAGGAAATAAAATGAATGGTCATGTAAAAATTATCAAGGGATTGTGTTTTATTCTTACCTTGCTGCAATTGCACAGAAACATTTAATATTTAATTTTCCAATAGCTTTACAACATATAGTGGGGACCTGCAGCCTCAAAGTTACAAGTACTTTTCAACGCAACAAAAAGATTCATGTTCCAATTGTTTATTCTGAAACAGCCTGGGTTCTATGGTCACCCAGGAGATCGGAATAACACCCAGATCCTTTCCTTATCCTACAGCAGACCTGACTTTTGAAGCACAACATCCAATTTCACACTGAGCTGCCTGACACCTTTCTTTCTTCAAATATTCCAGATTACTGCAATTGTCCGGGAATCAGATATTACACAATGCAAAACAGAACCCTCACTAATCAAGTTTTGTACAAAACTAAAAGGCAGCGATTCAACACTGCAAATCTGCTCGGATTCTTTCAAAGAGCAGTTAGTCCCACTTCCACACTCTTTCCCCATATCCATGCAAAAACTTGTTGTTTTCCAAGTTTGGAAGGAGGAGGAATTAATTGTACAACTCAGAACCTCCACTCGCGGTTCGTTGAACACAACACAATCAAATGTCTGCTTTAGACTTCAGCACAATCCCAGTGCCTCAGTCAATAAAAAGCTTGTATATATTAAGTGTGAAAATGCATGTCAAGGCTCCTTTAAAACTCTTAGCCTCGACCACCTCGAAGGATAAGGGCAGTTGACACATGAAACACATTCACCTCAAGTTCCCCTCTAAATTACTCACCACTCTGGCTTTTTAAAAAAATCCATTAGTGGAGCATGGGTGTCTCTGGCTGGCCCAGTACTTATTGTCCATCCCTTTTTGGTCTCGAGAAGGTGGTAGTGAGCTGCTTTCTTGGACCACTGCAGTCCATGTGCTGAGACCTGCAGTGACTTGGAAATATATCATTGCACTTTCACTGTCACCGGGTCAAAATTCTAACAGCACCAAAAGTCTATCTGTGACACTGTGCCTCCTCATATCCAGGGTGGTAGTAAGGGAGAGCTGCCTTGTAAGGTACTGTCGGATTCAGGCTTCAGCTGTCCTGTCAGACAAATTACTGCCTGCTGCTATTTCCAAGACCTGCGCTTTCATTCCAGGATTCTCAAGAGGGGTAAAAAGCAAACAATAAAACAAAATCATCTCATCATTAACACATTGTTTGAGGTGTCAGGGCATAACCGGGTTGCAGAATACATCCCCATTTGGCTTTGATCTGGTTAAGAACAACAAAGAGCAATACAGAACAGGAATAGGCCCTTCGGCCCTCCAAGCATGTGCTGCCACATTTGGCCCTTCCAGACTAAACTGCCTTCACTTACAGGGTCCATATCCCTCTATTCCCTTCCTATTCATGTTCTCGTCCAGGTGCTTCTTGAAAACTGCTCTTGTGTCTGCTTCCACCACCTCCTCTGGCAGCGTGTTCCAGGCACTCACCACCCTTTGTGTGAAAAATGTGCCTCGCACATCACTTTTAAACCTGCCCCTTCACACCTTGAATCTGTGTTCCCTAGTAATTGACCCCTCTACCCTGGGAAAAGGCCTCATACTTTCCAATGTATCCATGCTATTCACAATCTTATAAACTTCTGTGAGGTTGCTCCTCAATCTCCTGCATTCCAGTGAAAACAAACAGACTATCCGACCTTTCTTCATAGCTAAAATTCTCTATACCAGGTAAATCCCCATAAACCTTTTGTGTACCGTATCCAAAACGTCCACACCCTTCTGGCAGTGTCGTGTCCAGCGCGGTCACAATATTCCAAGTGGGCCCTGAAGTTCTATAAAGCTCCAACGTAACTTGTCTATCCTTATACTCAATGCCCCTTCCAATGAAGGTAAGCATGCCACAGGCCTTTTTTTAAACCACCTTATCTACCTGCACTTCCATATTCAGTGATCTGTGCACCTGCGCACTCAGATCCCTCTGCATTTCAATACTCTTCAAGGTTCTGCCATTCATTGTATAATTCCCACCAGTACTCCAAAATGCATCACCTCACATTTGGCTGGATTAAACTCCATCTGCCATTTTTCTGCCTACGCCTGAACTGATCTATATCCTGCTGTATCCTCTGACAATCCTCTTCACTAACCGCAACACCTGGTGAAAGGGTTCCCACATTGTGGAATCTTGCTGTGTACACATCCCATGTTGCATTTCCTACATGGGCCTCTATTCAATGGAAATGGACTCTACATCCGGAGGTTGTGAACGCTGTGAACATAAATCTGAGTTTTTCTTTCATTTACAAACCACTAGTGAAAATCCAAGATGACTGATTTAAAGCCAGGTACGTAATAGGATGCTCTATGATGTCTGCCGTGTTTTCCCATTGTCAGCTAATTCTGCTGGATAACAGCTTTCTTTATGGGCAAGGCAGGAGTGATCAGCAGTGTTAAGTAATACCGGGTGCTAACCTATATGAATTTATTACTGGAGTTCCTCATGATATGGTTCAAGAAAGAGTGTTTATGTATTAAACAATGTGGCACTCTTTAAAGTGAACAGTTTCAATTCTATGGGGACATGAAACTTCAGAGTGCTCAAACACAGTTGTGAGATGACAAGAATGAGCTGACTTAAGGCCTCAAACTTCACGTAAGGTGGGGTAACAGACAACAGCAAAGAATAGCAATAGAGAGAGCACGCGAGACAAACCTAGCATCATCCTCTATCCACCAGCTATCAGCACACAGACATTCACTGTCCAGATTCACCCGAGGAATACCCAATTCACTGATGCACAAGAGACCCCGAATTAGTCAAGAGAAACTACTTCACTGAATGAGAATACGAAAGGATTGACAGCCTACTCCACCAACCAAAAGCTCTTTAACCCTTTAAGGACATGTCATTCTGATGCATCTGCACTGTACCTGCAGCTGTGTAGACCTCAGAAGGTTAATTCCACCCACATTAAGGTCTGTGAAGGTAATGGAACACCTTACTCCTTGAGGAACATATCAGCCATGATTGAATGGCGGAGTAGAATTGATGGGCTGAATGGCCTGAAATTGCTCAGAGATCTTACAGTCCTTAGATGTAGTCTGGCCAAGGCTCTGTGCGATTAAACCATCATCACTTCCTTCCTTACCAGATCTCGAGCTAAGCACCAACCTTCTCATGACCATGTGAATTTTTCCCTACTTGTTTATTAGTTTATGATGGACAGTGGACGCCATTGAACTTTCACAGAAAGCAATCTCATAACATGAAAACACATTTCAAAATGCCTGGCTTGGATCAAAACGGATGGTTCACATCCTAACCCAAACCCCCATCCCATGTTGGCATCCCAATTTCTACAATTTTGCTCACTCACTTTTTGTAACTTCTTGGTGCCCACTGACACACTGTGTCCTCAATATCTTTACGTCAACTACAAACCTGGAAACCTACAACTTCTGTTTCTGTTAGTGTTGCATATTATGAAAAGTTGAGACCCAGCACATATCCGTAGTGAAACATTCACAGCCAGGCCTTGACAGATCAAAAAGTGGCACTTTAGCACTTTACGGTGAGGGCTCTAAAATAACTTTGGAGATTTGAGACTGCTCAATCTGCTATTCAAAGCAAATGTTAGTCAATATGAAACTACAGACTCAAGACAGGAGTTAATAGGCGGAAACAAACAGTTGGGTACCAATAGGCCATGCTAGGAAGCAGACTTGAGAAACCACGTACAGAACAACTTCACTGTGAAAATGCAGACACACAAACTGTTTATACATCCCAGCTTGACAATCCCATTAAACGAACACTGACGATCCATGATGTAGAGATCCCCGGGTTGGACCAAAGTACAGAAGACTTCACCTGACAAAGAGGCAGTGCTTTGAAAGCTTGTGTTTTCAAATAAACCTGGTGTCGTGTGCCTTCTGACATTGAAGATCCAGTCACACAGCTCCCCTTCTCTCCTGTTAAACAACACCATGAGTGAAAGCTGCGGATACTGAAATCAAACAGCAAGTCACTCAAGTGTACGATGTAGATGAGTTTTCACTGGGCAGGGATCAGCCACAGGAATTGTTTGGTCATCTGCTTTCTTCTATTAATCTCCTTTCTGATCAGGAGCACAATCATGGCAGAGTAATAATTTGTTCCACAAACCCAAAACCTCCTTCCTCTCCATAATAAGTCCTGCAAAAATCCAGCTTAAAGCATTATTAGAATTCCACACAATGACCATGGTTATACCTTGCACATCGACGAAAATTGCAGGCCAACTTCCCCCTGTAAAATGCCCTCTGTGCTTTTCTCCACTGAATCCTCCTGTGCAGCAGCAATTAATCTGTTCATACACAGTTCAAAGCAGCAACCGAGCTGTGAGCAGACAAAACGGGCACGCCCTGCTGATACTGTAGTACTCACAGCCCGTCTCCAAAGAGAATCCTCTACAAAATGTCCGACAGATCATTATTCAAAGCATGAGAAATTGCTCAACGGGGTTACACCAGTAACTGGAAAATTATTTTTTTTTAAAAAGTGACAATTTACTGTAATGTACAAAGTTCAATGCCCCAAAGAAAAAGCTAAATGGGAGAGAATCTCACAGTAAATACACAATTAGTTCTCAAATCATCCACTCAGGCTGCTCTGCTGAACTGGGGAACATAGGATAATAGATTTTAGATGTAAAAGGTGACTGTTTCAGAGATACAACATATTGACAAGCTACTGTTCCACCATTTGTTTACAAATCTGCGATGCAAAGGACATGAGGAACATTCAAAATATAGACTGGATTAAAAACTTCAAGGGGAAGAAAACTGTAGGATTACAAAGAGGACAGACGGGAGTGAAATAATCAGTTTGCCCGACAAAGCAGCAGCACAGGAATGGTGGGATGAATCATTTCCTTCTGTATTTTTGAAATTCTATAAAATGCTCGGCATTTTTGCAGGATTGACATCATACACTGTCCATCTACAATTCAGAGCAGATTCTTGGAGGGGTAGTGAACACTAAGCAAAACACATGGGGCATTCAGGTGGTAATGAAAGGAACTACTTGCTTGTTTTCAAGAGGTCCTTTAAAAAGGTTTAACAATAAAAGCAGTTCAAAAAATAAAACACCTTCCACACCCTCTTGGTAACACAATCAATGAATCATTTTTTGAAGTCACAAAGACTCATTGGCAAACCAGTTGTGAACAGGCCATAAAAGGAGGCTATAAAGATAGGTTAAAGGAGTTAGCAAAGGTATGGCAGATGGAGTATAATGCAGAAAAATGCAAACTTGTCCATTTTGGCAGAAGACTTAGAACAACATACTATCTAAATGGTGAGAGATTGCAGAGCTCTCAGATGCAGAGGGACCTGGGTATCCTCATGCTTAAATTGCGTAAGGCACCACAAATAATTAAGAAAGCGGTTTCAGAGATAGTAGGCACTGAGAATCTGAGATAACAAGGTGTAGAACTGGATGTACACAGCAGGCCAAGCAGCATCAGAGGAGCAGGAAGGCTGATGTTTTGGGCCGAGACACTGTTTCTACAATGGGGGAGGGGAAGGGGATTCTGAAATAAATAAGGAGAGCAGGGGAGATGGATAGAAGATGCATAAAGGAGGAGATAGGTGGAAAGGAGACATACAGGTCAGAGATGCGGGGGTGGAGCCAGTAAAGGGGAGTGTAGGTGGGGAGTTAGGGAGGGGATAGGTCAGTCCAGGGAGGATGGACAGGTCAAGGGGGTGGGATGAAGCTAGTAGGTAGGAGACGGAGCTTGAGGTGGGAAGAGGTGCTAGGTGGGAGGAAGGGCAGGTTAGGGAGACGGGGACGAGCTGGGCTGGTTTTGGGATGCAGTGGGGGAAGGGGAGATTTTGAAGCTGGTGAAATCCACATTGATACCATTGGGCTGCAGAGTTCCTGAGCGGAATATGAGGTGCTGTTCCTGCAACCTTCGGGTGGCATCATTGTGGCACTGCAGTAGGCCCAGGATGGATATGTTGTCTGCAGAATGGGAGGGGGAGTTAAAATGGTTCGCGACTGGGAGATGCAGATAATAAAGCTAACAAGGTGTTACTTATTGTAAGGGGAAGTTAATACATAAGTAGGGAGGTTATGTTTCAATTGTACAGGGCCTTGGTGAGACCATATCCGAAGGAAGGAGACACACACACAAACCTTGTATCTGCAGATACAGTCTACTTTGTTCAAAAAGCACACCACTTATAAGTAGTCAGTGAATGAAGCATTTTATAAAATTCCTAATTTACAAATAAAACCTGTCTGACTTCAAACCAAGACACAGACTCTAAACAGGGCCTCACACCTAACATGCATTGTCTGAACTAAAATGTCACCTCTTCTTTACAATGATAAAACGTTTCGTTCTCTCAGGGCAGTGACTTCAAAGGAATTTGGGCATTTACATATACATATGAACCAACTAAAATCTTCTAACTGATTAAAGATTTAATCAGCATCTTAGGTTTGTTTAGGACATCCTCATCAGTGGTGTGACCCTTTCATCTTTCATTTATAAATTCCATGTCTGATAATACCTCTCTCATTAACACCTGAAGAATGAGTAAGACTCTGAAAGCTTGTATTTTCAAATAAACCTGGTGTCGTGTGATTTCCGACCTTGTCCACCCCAATCCAATACTGGCACCTCCACACCATGGAGGACTGTGCACAATATTGATCCCTTTATGTAAGGCATGCTCTACTTCTCCCGATGACTATATTTCATTGAAACATATGTGCCTACATTTCCTTTGTAAACAAACATGGCTGCTAATTTGCACTTTGAGCTGCCAATAAGTTCTTCCAATAATGGCTGTGGGATCTTTAACACCTACCTGAAGGGACAAATAAGGACCAGAGGTTTAACATTTCATCAACCAACAGTATTTCTGACAGAGCTGTACTCCCTCAGCAGTGTTAAAGTGTCAACCTGGACTGTGGCTCAAGTGGAACTTGAAGGCAAACCTTTTGTCTCAAGCGAAGACAGTGAGCCAACAGGAATGCAGAATGTGGGCCTTAAGGTGTAATAGCGGGGAGAGGGAGGAGACAGGTACCAGATCAGACGGAAAACAGGAGAACGTTTGGAAATCAGTAAAATAAAACAAAGGACCATACACGCTGAAGACCTGAAACAAAAACAGAAATTGCTGAAGAAATTCAGCAAGTCTGGCACCTTCTGTGGAGACAGAAGCAGTTCGGCTGTAGTGAGATTTTTTCAGAGCACTGAGCACTCAGGAGGGTGGAGCACACGAGCTACAGGTTCCAGCTTTAATGAAGGTGAGTGTGCAGTGACGACGTGATTAGCCTAACAATCCCCAGAAACCAACTTTCACTAAAAGTTTAAAAACCGAAAGAACTACAGTCACCGGATCCGAAACGTTAGCTGTCTTTTCCTTCATTGATGCTGCCAGATCTGCTGAGCTTTCACAGCAACTTCTGCTTTTGCTTGACTAAAAGTTCCACTGCTGCTGTATGGCTTCCCCATTTCAATCATGCACAACCCCTCAGTTCAGAAACAAGTCGGCTTGTGCACAAGGTCGAGCTCATTCTGCCTGAAACCAGGGACACACCGTATTCCCCTGCAGGCCTTACTTACCTCGTCAACAGCAAACTACTGACACATCGTAGCGTTTTTCAACACCACCGTAAGATTACAGCAAGAATCCGACAGACTTTAGCTACGCAACGAAAACTGGAGGGCCACGAAAAGGAGCTTCAGCCAAGGCTTGTTGGAGTCTCCCCCCTGCCCGAGAGTGTGTTATCTGTCGGGAGCAGGGAATCAACACACAGCCAGCAACTCAATGGGGCTCCTCCTGTGTGACTCTGTAACTAACCCCCTGTGTATGTCAATGGGATACTCACTAGGGCTCTCAGGGACACCAACACTTGTATCGTGGATCTCTCCTGCACTAGCCGCCGCCCGGCTCCAGATTGATACACCACCAAAACCCTTCCCACTGAGATTGGCCAGCCTCTCCGAGAGGGATCCCACCCATTGATCCACTTCACTGTCAATCAGAAAACGCGGTCAGAATTAGGGAATTCCGCCTTGCTGGAATTTGGGTGTGAGCACAGGCAAGACAGACAAATCACTGACAGAGGGAGGGAGAGAGAGAGACAGGCACTGAGGCACAGGCAGAGAGAGACACAGTTACTGACAGTCTCAGGCACAGAGACACAGACAGGCATTCACAGGCTCAGAGACACACATGCACAATGATTCTCAGGCATTGGCAGAAAGCCACAGACAGACGCCATTCCAGAGAGAGACATGGAGTCACAGAGACTATCACATACAGACAGGCATTCACACACTCAGATACACCCTGTCACAAACAGCCTCACACCCCCAACTCCCACATCATGCTTTCTGAACACATTCCCAAACACAATACGTTATATATGGGGCTCTCAATCCAGCTCTCAAACACTTTTCACAAATCACTCCTGCCATCTGCATGTAGGAATCAGGCCAGTAGCCTTCCCTAGCATCTTTCTTTAGGTCACTTTAGATCTGTAATGAATCAAAACCAGTGCTGCAGATGCTGCCTTAACAGGAACCAGTGAACACTCAGAATCACTTTGGGTTCGAGTCCCACTACTCCAGAGGTGTGTAATAACATCCCTGAACACATTCATTAAGAAATAACTACACTCACAATAAGAACATAAGACATAGGCGCAGATTTAGGTCATTGCGTCTGAGCCACCTTTCAATCATGTCTAATGTTTCTCTCAACCCCATTCTGCCTTCTGCCTGTAACCCTCAGTTCCTTGACTAATCACAAACCTATCTGTCTTAAATACACTCAAATGACTTGGACTCCAGAGCCCCTCTGCAGCAATGAGTCCCACAGATTAAATCAACCTCTGGCTGAAGAAATTCCTCCTCATCTCAGTTCTAAAGGGTTATCCCTTCAATCTGTGGCTGTGCCCTCAGGCCCTAGTCTCCGATACTAGTGGAAACACCTTCTCCACATCCACTCTATCCACGTTTCTCAGTATTCCCTAAGTTTCAATCAAATTCCCCCTCATCCTTTAAATCCACCAAGTACAGACCCAGGCTCCATAACTGCTCCTCAGATGACAAGCCCTTCAAACCCAGGATTATTCTTGAAAACCTTCTCTGGCCAGCACATCTTAGATACGGGGCCCAAAACTGCTTGTAATGTTCCAAACGCGGTCCGACCAGAGCCTCTCTGCTTTTGTAGGCCTCTTGAAATTAATGCCTACATTGCATTTTCCTTAACTGCAAACTGAATCTGCATGTTAACCTTACGAGAATAATAAACTAGAATTCCCAGGACTTTGTGCTTCAGTTTTCCAAAGTCATTCCCCATTTAGAAAATAGTCTACACGTCTATTCTTCCTACCAACGTGCATCGCCTCATACTTATCCACATGGTATTCCACCTACCAATCCTTTGCCTACTCTCCCAACCAAGTTCTTCCACAGCCTTCACACTTCCTCAACACTACTTGTTCCTCCTTTTATCTCGGTCATTTACAAACCGAGCCCTCAATTCCTTCATCCAGATCCCTACAGAACTCCACGAATAACCAGCTGCCATCCTGAAAAAGGCCCATCATTCTTACTCTCTGCCTTCTGTCAGTCAGCCAATCCTCTATCCCTGCCAGTACCTTGTCCCTGACACTATTGGGCTCCTATCGTATTTAGCAGCCTCCTGTGCAGCATGTTGTCAAAGGCCTTTGGAAATTCACTGGCTCTCCCTTGCTTGCCCTGCTTGTTATCCCCTCAAAGAATCTAACAGCTTTGTCAAGCATTGCCTGCCCTTGAAGGACCCACACTAACTCAGCCCTATTTTACCATGCATTCCCAAGGACTCCACAACTTCATCCTTAATAATAGATTCTAAAATCTTTCCAACTACCACGGTCAGGCTAACTGGCCTCTGGCTTCCTGTCGTCTACATCCCTTTCTTTCTTAAGCATGGGTGCTACATTAGCCATTTTCTAGTCCTCTGGGACCTGCTCTGAATCCAGTAATTCCTGAAAGATCACCACTAATGCCTCTACAATTTCCTCAGCAATCCCCTTCAGAACTCTGGGGTGTAGTCCATTTGGTCCGGGTGACTTATCCGTCTTCAGACACCTTTCAGTTTCCCCAGCGATGGCCACTACACACACCTCCATTCCCTGACTCTGCATTTCAGGTATGTCTTCTGCCATGAAGACTGATGCAAAGTAACTATTCAGCTCCTCAGCTATTTCTTTGTTACCCATATTCACTTCTTTCACTATCGACCCTCAGCCTAGATTCACATCTGAAGATTATATTTCTTGTTCTGCTCCAAACTTGGGGAGGCAATGCAGTATTGTCATTAGACCAGTTTAGTTTGGGAAACTTGGTTAGCACAGATAAACTGCACCAAAAGGGTCTGTTTCCATGCTGTATGACTCTGACTGCTGACCCAGAGTCCCAGATAACAACTGTTACAAATAAAGAGAAACCATAAAACACTGCAAATGCTTGAAATCAGAAGTGAAATCAGAAATTGCTGGAAAAACCCAGCAGGTCTGGCAATATCCGTGGAGAGAAATCAGAGTTAATGTTTTGAGTTTAGTGACCCATCCTTCATTTCGGCTCTGAAGAAGGGTCACTGGATGCGAAACATCTTCTGAATAATGCTGCAAGACCTGTTGAGTTTTTCCAGTAATTTCTATTTTGGTTCCTAAACATTGTGTCACTGTGCTGACCATACGTTCTGGAGTTCTTTGTTTGAGTCCTGCCAGGACAACTGCTGGAATTTGACTTCAATAAAGAAATTTGGAATTTAAAGCCAAGTGACGACTATAAATCCATTGTCAGAAAAATGCTCATTGGGTTCATTAATGGAAAGCATTTGCTGTCCTTACCTGATCTGGTCTATACATCACTCCTAACCAACAGCAATAATTACTCTCTGGGCAGTTATGGATGGGCAAGAAATGCTGGTCTAGCCAGTGAGTGATGCCTTTATCTCATGAATGAACTTTTAAAAAAAACATATTTAAAAGTTCTATACAGCCAAATAAATACTTTTGAATTGCAGTCACTCTTGTAACTGTATGAACGCGGTGTCATGTAATTTATTGCAATTACCCAACCCTGATCTTACTGTACTTTACTGTATTGATTGTATACAAATTGTGTAATGAGTTGTGGACATTAACTAGGGATTGACTTGTATTCCTCCGTATAACTGGCTTTCTTTCAATTTGAGAGCGATACCTACTCATGTGTTTCTGCCATGTTTTTGCATATGATTGAACAGACTGACTCCCGGCTCACAAATCGTCTGAGGCATGGGAGATAAAGTCTCATGATGTACTGGAATCTGGAGGACAGGACGGTGTCCTTGTCTCCTCAAGACATGTGGGCTCAGAGCAGTTTTATGGAAGAGCTGTTGTCATTTTGAATGACTGATAGAAAGTTCCTCCAATCATTAATGTTAATCTGCCATGCTTCAAGGAGACCTTCACAGTGTCTTTACAAGTTAACTAGTAATTCCCGTCTTCTGCCTTCCGCCCTTTTTAAACAGGTGTATGACATTAATTATTTTCCAATCATAGGAAGAATATTGTTGAACTGGAGGGGGTTTGGAAAGATTTACCAGGATGTTGCCAGGAATGAATGTTTATGATATAAAAATAGACCAGAAAGCGAGTTTTGAGAAGATTTGCAGCTCACGTTGAGTTTCTGGATGTGAGTTTGCTCGCTGAGTTGGAAGGTTAGTTTTCAGACGTTTTGTCACCATTCTCCGTAACAGCATTAGTGAGCCTCCGATGAAGCGCTGGTGTTATGTCCATTATGGTGTTCTATTAAATAGAAAGCGGGACATAACACCAGCGCTTCATCGGAGGCTCACTAATGCTGTTACGGAGAATGGTGACGAAACGTCTGAAAACTAACCTTCCAGCTCAGCGAGCAAACTCACATCCATAGACCAGAAAGACTGGGACTATTTTTCACTGGAGCTCAGGAGGTTGGGGATGACCTTACACAGGTTTATAAAATTATGAGGGGCACAGATAAGGTGAATGACAAGGGTCTTTTGCCTAGGATGGGGCATGTTTTTAAGATCTTTCTCTTCTCACCTTAGAGGGGACAACATTTCCCAGCAACCCCACGCCCCCAACCACCAATTCAGTGTGGATGTGAGTACTGTTACAACACTTGAGACATTTGGAGAAGTACATGAATAAGAAATATTTGGAGGAATATGGGCCAAGCGCAGGCAGGTGGGACTAGTCTAGTTTTGGATTATGGTCAGTGCGGACTAGTTGAACCAAATGTTCTATTTCCGTGCTGTATGACCCAAGATTCTTCTGGCATCCTCCCTGTGACTGTGAAATGATCACCACAATTCTTCTACAATGTCCTTAGCTATCTCCTCCTTCAGATCCTAGGGTGTAGTCCATCTGATCAATCCACCTTCAGACCCTTAAGCTTCCCCAGCAACTTCTCCTTAGTTATGGCCACGATGCTCACCTCTGCCCTCTGACTCTCTTGAAGATCTGTTATGTGCTTTCTTTGTCTTCCACTGGAATACTGGCAACTTGAGAGTTAAGAAAAGACAAGCTCATGGGAGATAATAAAATGTGAGGCTGGATGAACACAGCAGGCCCAGCAGCATCTCAGGAGCTCCCGAGATGCTGCTGGGCCTGCTGTGTTCATCCAGCCTCACATTTTATTATCTTGGATTCTCCAGCATCTGCAGTTCCCATTATCACAAGCTCATGGGAGAGATACTTTTCCATCATTTGTGCATATGATGTGTGGTCCATTGTAGTTGATATTGTGGGAATTCTGCCCAAATGTTTGAGAAACTGGTTTCAAGACAGAATTAATATTCGTCTGATAGTTTTACCAATGAGTCTGGAGGATGTGGATGAGGCTTTGTTGGCGGAATTTCTCTGGTGCTCTTTGCTTTACTGATATATTAAAGTACTGGCAGGAAAAATAAATTGGCAGCATGTATTGTCTAAATACTGAGAAACTTAGAGATTTGTGATGCAGAGGGATCAGTGTCATCATGGATGTATAGCAAAATGTTATTCAAAAGATACAGCTACAATTAGGAGTGCTAATGGGATGCTATAGTTTATCATGAGTGAATCAAATAAGCAAACAAAGTGATGCTTTAATTATAAAGGCAACAAGACCACATCTGTAATACTGTTTATAGTAATGGTCTCCTTTTTCAAAGGAATGAAAGATGCACTGGGGGGAGATCAGGGACAGCTATCTGGAATGGGTAACAGATCTTACATAACTGAGTAACAGGAGAAATTAGACATACTAGGTTTGTGTCTGCTGGACTTAAAAGACAGACAACTTAAAGCATATAAATGTCCTGTGGAATCTTGTGAAAAGGAAGTTTCCTTTTGTGGGAGAATCTAGGACTGTAGATGACTGTTTAAAGATTAAGGGTTCCTGATTTAAAACAAATGACAGCTCCCCCCCACCCCACCCCCCCCCCCACCTCAGAGGACTAATGAATCATTGGAACTCTCTTTCTAAACAAAGAGTCTTTGAACATTTTAAGGCTGATGTAGACAGGTCCTTGCTAAGCCAAGGATTAAAAGTTATCAGGGGTAAGTGGGAATGCAATCACATCACTCTCGATCAGATAGAACGGCACAGCAGGGTTGAGGAGCCGAGTGGCCAACTTCTGCTCTTAAATTACGTTTGCTTGTTATACCCCACATTCTCATTTTGCCACAAGGAAAGTTGAGACAATGCAGACAGGCCTATCTAAGTCTGATGTCCGTTTTAATTTAAAATACTTGCTTTAACCTACTCAGCTCCACAAACCTAATTTCTTACAGGTTTTGCAATGTCCTCATTTCAATTTTAACAACTTCATGATCGCTGGCATCCAATGTTCTCCTTTATTCCTTTCCACTCGCTGGCAAGGAGTAATTCCAAACTTGCCTTACGAGTTCCCTCAGCTGTAGCTGAGCTTTTTTTTGATAGCCTCTAAAACGTCCTCACTACAAGTCTCAATCTGGGAAAAATTGGAGGAGATCTCCCATGAATAGAACGGAAGCCTCAGCACTAACTGCCAGTATCGCCTTACCGTTCAACAACATTCGCAACGGCTCACGTACTGAAACAGTCTATGTCCGTGACAACATCCACGCTTGGGCTAAAAAGTAGCACGTAACAATCACAAATGCCAGATAATGATAATCTCCAATAAGAGAATCTAATAATTGCCTCTTGACAGTCAATGGCATTGCCATCAGGGAATTCCTTCACTATCAACACCCTGGAGGTTACCATTGACCAGAAATGCAAATGGATTAGCTGAATAAATACAGCAGCTAGGAATACTGCAGTAACTCACAACTTGACTCGCCACAGCCTGTCCACCACCTACAAGGCACAAGTCATGAGTGTGATAGAGTATCCCCACTTGCCTGCAATGGGTATAGCTCCAACAACACAAGAAATTTGACACCAATGTGGGCCGCCTGATTGTTTGTAGATGTGATGCCATTCACCCATTCCACAGTCAGTAGTAGCAGTGTGAACTATCTACAAGATGCACTGCAGAAACTCAAAGATCCTCAGGCAGCACCTTCCAAACTCATGGCCATTTCCATTTAGAAGGACGAGGAAAGCAGCTACATGGGAACATCACCATCTGCAAGTTCCCCTTCAAGCCACTCACCATTTTGACTTGGAAATGTATTGCCATTCCTTTAGTGCCATGGAGTCAAAATCGTGGAATTCTCTCCCTAAGGGCATTGTGGGTCAATCTACAGCACATGGAATGCAGTGGTTCCAGAAGGCAACTCATCCCCATCTTCTCAAGGAACAACTAGAGATGGGCCATAAATGTTGATCCAGCCAATGATGCCCACATCCATGAGTGAATTTAAGAACATGTCCATCCTGATCTGTGTTATTCTACACTACTCTGGAATATATTGCAACCACTAAATTTTTTTCAACTTGTTTTCTTTTAGAACATAGAACATAGAAAAGTACAACACAGTACAGGCCCTTCGGCCCACGATGTTGTGCCATGGAATAATCCTAATCCAAAAATAAAATAACCGAAGCTACATTCCCCTCAATTCACTGCTGTCCATGTGCATGTCCAGCAGTCGCTTAAACGTCACTAATGACTCTGCTTCCACGACTACCACTGGCAAAGTATTCCATGCGTTCACAACCCTCTGACGTCTCCTCTATACCTTCCTCCTAACACCTTAAAACTATGACCCCTCGTGGCAGTCAATCCTGCCTTGGGGAAAAGTCTCTGTAGTGGCCCTGTCATTTTAGTGCTGCTAACCAAGCGCTCAAAACATCTGTACCATCAAATCAGTGATAATGGGAACTGCAGATGCTGGAGAATCCAAGATAATAAAGTGTGAAGCTGGATGAACACAGCAGGCCAAGCAGCATCTCAGGAGCACAAAAGCTGACGTTTCAGGCCTAGACCCTCCTCTGAAGGAGGGTCTAGGCCCAAAACGTCAGCTTTTGTGCTCCTGAGATGCTGCTTGGTCTGCTGTGTTCATCTAGCTTCACACTTTATTACCATCAAATCACCAGGGTACAAAAAGGAGAGAGAATGATCTCAGTCGATGAAGGAATGGGAATCCATGTGACACCTTAGCCGACTGCTATGCCTTTCATTTTCAGGATCAGTCACAACAAAAATTTGTGCCAATTTCTCAATGTCCTAAAGCTAAGAAACAGAAGCAGGAATAGATCATTCCAGCCTTCAAACCTGTCCCATGAACCAAGACAGATTAAGGCTGTATTTGTGTTTGAGACAATATTAGTGGGTCTCAAATCAAAAAGTGACCTAGCTAAACACAAGTCAGGTAACAAGTCAAAGAGGATAATACCAGATTATCTACAGTGAATTATTTGGTGTAAGTTGTTTTGTTTCTGTAAATTTAGAAAATCTGTTGCAATACTGTGAACAGATGAGTTGCATCTTTTAAGTGATGTTTACAAAAGGTCTGTAGCTTGGGATTAGTGATCAGAATAAATCAGCACTGCAAAGCATTCTCTTTTCAAAGCACTTGATGTCAAGCATGAACCTAAAACAAAAGACAAGCAAAAGCATTGTTTAATAATGAACTGAAATGTCACAGCAACTGCCCATTCAATCCAAACAGGAGGAATTAACCGACCACGACAGCAAATAGTTCACATAACATTCATCCAATGTCCGCACATGACTTCTTCGATTTGTGCAACCTTCATTAACCACTGCAAAATCAGTCAGAATTTAGGTTTAATGCATAAGTAAACTTGTCCTCTTCCACCACCGCCCCCCACCCCAAGCTGTACCTGATGAGAGGTTCTACATCATTTTCAATTACTACACCACCTGCCTTTAAGATGTAATAAATGTCACCTTACAGGCAGCTTCCCACGGTGGAACTGTACTTTCAAATCTGCCCACAGACTGTCCAAACTCAACTCCGATGACTTCAGAACAACGAAAATTAGCAACTTGACCCATCAGTCTAAAGTCAAGACTGGATGCCTCAACTAATTCTTTAAGGTCCTCTTTAACTGCATTCTTGTTACACTATGTCTCCCCAAACCAATACCTTGCTCCATACCAGTATATCCAAAAGGAGTTTTCACCACTCTGAACTAGCAGATTTACAGATGGAAGCCTTAACTTTTTTTCCTTCATTCACAGGATGTTGGAATTCGTTGGCTATCGCTAGCTACCCATAGGGCAGGTAAAAGTCAACCATAATGCTCTGGGTTTGGGGTCACATGCAGGCCAGACCAGGTAAGATGGCAGTTTTCTTCCCAAAAGGACATGAATAAACCAGATGGGGGTTCTTCCAAATCATTAGAGTCTTAAATCCAGATATTTTATGCAATTTAAATTCCTCCATCTGCCAATGATAGGATTTGAAGCCAGGTTCTCAGAACATTACCTAGGTCTCCAGATTAAAAGTCTGGTGATAATACCATTGGGCCTTCGCCTTCCAATACAAATAGCAACATGAAACATGACAATGACATGCACTAAAAGTTCACGGTTGTCTCCTGCAGTGATTTTATTATAGCATTTACCTTAGGTCAAATACATGTTAAATAGCTGGATGGCAGTCTTGTCAGTGTACAGCAAACTGTGCTACCATTTGAACAAGCAGAAAAGAACTATGGCTAATGGAAATCTGAAAAGAAGAAAGAAATGGCTGTAAAAATTCAGCAACTCTGGCAGCAGCTGTGGAGAGAGAAAAAGCATTAACATTGAGAGTCTAGTGACTGGAAAAGGTTCTGAAGAAGAGTCACTGGATTCAAAGTATAACTTTCTCACTCCACAGATGCTGCCAGACCTTGTTGGCACTTTGTTTTTCT
Organism: Stegostoma tigrinum; assembly: GCF_030684315.1. Classification (NCBI taxonomy): domain Eukaryota; kingdom Metazoa; phylum Chordata; class Chondrichthyes; order Orectolobiformes; family Stegostomatidae; genus Stegostoma; species Stegostoma tigrinum. The sequence goes on from NC_081372.1 coordinate 2,993,932, forward strand.
ACTTGAACACGAACCTGATGATTTAGTCTTCCCTTATTATTCAGTGTTTCCGTACACTGTGTTTGAAAAGGATTCCTGATGTATAATAATTGTCTGTAAATTCCCAAAACACATTTCTCAGAACTCTTAACTGTTGCTTTTTTTCATATAAGATCCATATGTATAATGACAGTAATTATGGGCTGCTTCTGAAACAAATTCAACGATATCATGTTTAATTAATAAATCCAATTAAAGGCTGAAAACAGTATGCTCCAATGTGTCACAAATGATGACAAATCACTTGTATGTAGAGCATAAGTTGACAGGTTGGTTCATTTGGTTCACCATGTTGAACATTGTAAGACACTGTTGACTGCAATGTAGTTTAGCTCTTAGAAATCCATCATTTCAATAACAATACAGTGATGAATTGTACTAGACCACCCAGCGAGTTTCCAGCTATGGGAAATTTCAGGGTGGTTCAGAGTTTTTCACATTTGGAGCAGAGCCTCCAGGTCGCTTATTTATCATGTCCTTTGGAATATCTAGTACCACAGGAGCATTGAATTTTAGCAAATTTCTGCTGGGATTGTAGAAGCCATTCCTTGCTCCCTGCTAACTCTGATCTCTTTCCCCTTTCTAATCTCTAACCGCATCTTGCGCTCCACCTCTCCAAGATATCACATTCCTCCCATTCTTGGGATTTCTTCTGATTGGGTTAAAGATGTTTCATAAATGTAAGTTGCTACTCTATTCATAATTTTGGGAGAATTATGTTCCATTTTTCTACTTCACTGAGCAAGGTAAATGCCCCACTAAAGGCCAAGCTACAAATTCTGAAATATGCCCTCTTGCTCCCTTTATTCTGTTTATACATTCTCCTGACATTCTACACTGACAAGACTGCCATCCAGCTATTTAACATGTATTTGACCTAAGGTAAATGCTATAATAAAATCACTGCAGGAGACAACCGTGAACTTTTAGTGCATGTCATTGTCATGTTTCATGTTGCTATTTGTATTGGAAGGCGAAGGCCCAATGGTATTATCACCAGACTTTTAATCTGGAGACCTAGGTAATGTTCTGAGAACCTGGCTTCAAATCCTATCATTCTCCTGTTTATACATTCTACTTGAGCCAGATGGGTTTCAAAAAACACTCAAACTGGAGGTTATATAAATCTACCTTTTTATTCTAGAATTTTATTAAATTTAAGTATCATCTGGTATGCTGGGATTCAAACTCATGCCCTCAGAACATCAGCCAAGGGTTCTGGATTACTAACAGTCATGTTATCACTACATCATCCTGGCCCCCATATGCTTCAAGTGAGGTTTATTGTCACGGTGTATCCCTTTACCATTACTGTATCTGGGATCTTGCTGTGCACAACTGGGATGCTTCTGTTTCCCACAATAGTGACTATGCTTCAGAAGTGTTTTCGATTTTTGCTGTGAATCACTTTGGGATGTACTGTGCCTGTGAACAATCCAATAAGATTGTGAGATATGAAACATTAAATGTCATTTATGCAGCTTTGCAAAGATTTTATCCGACAACCTGGCAGGTTGCATTAACTGGCTGACTGCATATTAGGGGTAATAGCCAAATTCTCAGCATTGTTTTAAACTGGATGATCAGTATTCTCAATGTATAATATTTTAAGATAAAGCTTAAACATAGCAGCCTCTGCTTAATTACAGTCAGTGATCAATTAATTCCTGATTATATATCCAGGCATGAGAAGATTCATATTCCAGAATTAGACTGGCATCATAGAAACACAGAATCCCTACAGTGTGGAAGCAGGCTTCTCGGTCTATCGAGTCCATACTAAAAGTCTGAGGAGCATCCACTCAGACCCAATCCCCTACCCCAGCACTGCGTTTCCCCATGGTTGATCCGCCTAACCTGCACATCTTTGGGCTGTGGAACTGAGCACCCAGAAGAAACCCACGCAGACACGGGGAGAACGTGCAAACTCCACACAGTCGCCCGAGGCTAGAATCAAACCTGGTCCCTGGCACTGTGGAAGCAGTACTGACCACTGAGTCACTGTGCCACCCAGACTTCAAGACGGGTCCTCATGGGAACAACGGTCAAACACCAATTTGACCTGCCCCCAGCACTGGCCTAACTACATGGAACCTGGTCCAGCATTCCACTAAATCACACCTGATCAGTCCCTCCACTTTATTCGCCAACATTTGTTCCTATCCCTCAGTATCTTTCCCAACAAAATCTGTCCAACTCAGATGTTGAAAACTCCAACTGACCCTTGGTCTTTTGGCAGTAAGGCTTTGTTGTGTGAAGAAGTGCTTCACTTTGACTTTTCTACTGAACAACCTAACTCTGATATTAGAAAATTCTGCCCCCTTATTCTACCTCCTGCTTTTTGAGAAAATAGGTTCTAATCCTTTAACATTGTGTCCTCTTCAATTAGATCAGTCCTCAATCTTCTAAGCTCAAGGGAGTTCAAACTTGACAAAATCATGTGCACAATTTCAGGTAGGACACTTTCGGAAGGAATGACAAGAACTGGAAGAGGGTGGACAGGTGGTTTACCAGGGTAACACCAAACTTAGGGTAGGAAGTCAGTTATCTCAGCTAGCTAGCTAGGGTGGTACACAATGATGCCAAAAGGTACTAACTCAACACTCTCCTGACTGTGGTCGTCCATTGGATGACTTGTTCCATGATGCAAAGTGGCTTCCCTCAAGAGACACATCATATTATTTCTCTAAAGGAGAGATTTGCTGTCATAAATTATGGTTAATCATCACACTAGAAATGAGAAATTGAAACTTAAAGTAGAGGCGGCTAATGGGAGACCAAAAAGGGCAGTTTGAAAATTGGGAGGTTTTGATAACAAAAGAAATACTTTCACCTTGTTTGAAGTCAGGTTGTAATGGAAATGATCAGCAAAAAGATTAAGGGAGAACTGACAAATCTTTTCAGAGGATTGTTGAGAGTTGAACGTCTCTACCTGAATGACAATAGGAGCAGTAGTGGTCAGGGGAGAAAATGTTGACCAGTGAACTCTTTCAAATAGTGATGAGGGCTAGTAATCTCTTTCAGCAATGATAACTTCTATGGTTTTAACTTGTCCTCATAATTTAACTCTAAGAAATTAAAATCATCCCTTCATGTCCACTCAATAAATCCTCACTAGAGATCTCAGGAAAAAAGATCAGAAGCACTATCTCTAACTAAGCAGGCAGCTTTGGGGCATGAGGGAAGTTACATATGGAATGAAGCACAGCCAGTGGTTACTATTTTGAGAAAGGTAGACAAGGCAAAGGTCTTGGAATCATTTTAAGATAAACATGATGGAAAATGAGGAGGTTGCTTACATGGATAAAGCAAACTAAGCCAAATGGCCTTCCTCATCTGTATCTAATGAACTGTTTGAACCACTTTTTTTCCAATAATTATATGATGTTTTAAATGGAAATGGCATCTGTTTCTAATGTAGCCTAAACATACATCAGTGAAGTCAATAACAGAGACATGATAAAGAAAGTGTTCCACAGTTATTTTTAAGGTTGCTGTATATGCGCATTTTCTCAAAATAACAGATATTCTCTTAAAATTAACCTTGGGAATTCTGCCAAAAGCCAAGCGGTAACTGTAAACTGCTTCAAATGAGCCACACAAATCAGGATGGCAATTTGGGACAGAGATGAAAAGAAGTTCCTTCACTCGGAAAGCTGTGGCTACTTGGACTTCTCTACATGCATTCTGAAGTGTCATCACTAAAATTGAGCCCAGAACTCCAAACGTACTCCACATTGAATATGTGGGACAGCATTCTGTTGCAGTTACATATGTTTGTTCCCACTGTAAAGCCTGTCCGGTTTGAATAGGCTGACCAGTATTTGGGGGTCGGCTGCAACATTTACAGCACTTAAACAAGAGCTATTGTACAGTAGTGTTGACTGGCACTGGATGAGATTCTCCACCGTACTCTTCAATGTTCTTCTGAAATATGAGTGAAGTATTTGATGTCTTCCATAGTCTAATCTATGATCTGAACTGATTTATTCTACGAGTTTTTAGCAGGCAAAATCTCCCATCCTACTTGCTCACCATGACCAAAGATACCAGGAGATATTGTGGAACGTCCCTGAAATCTCTGTAGAATTAGCTTAAATTTAAGATGCGAAACTTGGTAATAGATGCTGTGGTGATATTCTGAAGACACTAAAGCCTTGTGAATAACTTGCAGCCTGCTGGGGCCCATCTACTCTTATGAATCACTTCCAGCCCAGGGCGACTCATGCATATATTTAATGACATAGCCACATGCCAGCATTAAAAGGTGCTACCAATTATTGAGTCATGGTGGATTGAGATGTCCTGGTCAACAGTCATATTCTGGGTCTAGAGAGGCTATACATCTTCAAGAATGTTAGTTAGAATAAGTAACATTGGTTTATCCCTAAAAGTTGCCACCCAGGTTGATAGGTTTGTTAGGAAGGCATATGGTGTGTGTTAGGTTTTATTGGTAGAGGGATTGAGTTTTGAAGCCATGAGGTCATGTTGCAGCTGTACAAAACACTGGTGCGGCTGCACTTGGGAGTATTGTGTACAGTTCTGGTCGCCGCATTATAGGAAGGATGTGGAAGCATTGGAAAGGGTGCAGAGAAGATTTACCAGGATGTTGTCTGGCATGGAGGGAAGGTCTTATGAGGGAGTTGAGGCTGTTTTCGTTAGAGAGGAGGTGGTTAAGAGGTGACTTAATAGAGACATACAAGATGATCAGATGATTAGATAGGGTGGACAGTGAGAGCCTTTTTCCTTGGATGGTGACGGCTAGCACGAGGGGACAGAGCTTTAAATTGAGGGGTGATAGATATAGGATGGAAGTCAGATGAAGGTTCTTTACTCAGTGTACTAAGGGTGTGGAATGCCCTGCCCTGCCTGCAACAGTAGTAGACTCGCCAACTTTAAGGGCATTTAAATGGTCATTGGATAAACATATGGATGATAATGGAATAGTGCAGGTTAGATGGGCTTCAGATTGGTTTCAGGGGTCAGTGCAACATCAAGGGCCAAAGGGTCTGTACTGAGCTGTAATGTTCTATGCTCTAAAAGAGCGTATTGTGGACAGAGAGAGTATTGTTGATTTTAAAGTGATCTCAAACTATGAGTCAACATGGCAGAAAGATGTGCTGATGCACAATGGAAACTGGGTATAGACGTATTGAGTTGAATGCCTGACTTGAAACAATCTTTGAATAAAATTTAAACCAAACCTGGCAGTTAATTGTCAATTATCAACACCACTGCATTCTCCATGCAATGCCTATATCATACAGATTCCACTTGTCAAAACAGTATTCACCTCTCATGTAGTATGCTGCTTTGTTTACTTTGGTATTTCTTGCAAGTTGACTTGAGTGCAAGATGAAAAGCTTCAATGAAATGTGTCTTTATTTAAAAACAGTTCTGTACTACCAAATAACTATATACTGTGGCCTTGTTGAGGAACGTATACATCTTGGTGCAGGCTAACTTCATTCTCTCCCAAAAAAGAATGGCACAAAGGTGAAAATGAATAAATATTGTTAGGATTTGCAATTTTAGGGATCTATTAAATTTACGTTGGTAGCTATCAAGTGAGAGAATATCAAAGTGAATCATGTGGATGTAATACTGGACTACAGACTAATATTAAAGAATAGGCAAGTTAGGAAAGCCCTCATGTTTTTTTTTGTGGAAGTTAGAGACATACAGCGCAGAAACAGACCCTTTAGCCCAATCCATCCATGCTGGTCAGGTTTCCGGAACTGAACTAGTGCCATTTGCCTTTGGCCCATATCCCTCTAAATCTTTCCTATTTAATGTATCTGTCCAAGTGGTTTTTAACATGTTGAAATTGTGCCCATCTTTACCACTCCCTCTGGCAGCTCGTTCCATATATGCACCACCCTCTGTGGGAAAATGTTGCCCCTCAGATTCCTTTTAAATCGTACCCTTCTCACCTGAAACATCTGCCCTGTAGCTTTGGACTCCCCCTATGCTGGGGGAAAAGGCCTTTGCTATTCACCCCAACTCCTTTATTCATTATCGGGATGAGGGTGCCACTGGTTAGGCCAGCATTTATTGCCCATCCCCAATTGCCCAGCAGGCAGTTCCAAGACAACCACATTGCTGTGGGTCTGGAGTCACATGTAGGCCAGACCAGGAAAGGATAGCAGTTTCCTTCCTTAAAAAGGACATTAGTGAACCAGATGGGATTTTCCTGACAATAGATTCATTGTCATTATTAGATTCTTAATTCCAGATATTTTATTGAATTCAAGTTCCACCATCTGCTGTGGCAGGATTTGAATCCAAAGTCCTCAGAATGTTATCTGGGTCTCTGGATTAATAGTCCAGTGATAATATCACTAGGCCATCACCTCCCCCAGTTAACTACACCCCTCAATTTTTATGAACCTCCATAATGTCACCCCCTCAATCTTCTATACTCCATGGAAAAAAAGTCTCAGCCTATCCAGCCTCTCCTTACAACACAAACCCTCCAGTCTTGGAAACGTCCTTTTAAATCTTTTTTGCACCCTCTCTTGTTGAAAAACATTCTTTCTACAGCAAGGTGACCAGAATTGCACACGGTACTGCAAATGTGGCCTTCCCAATCACAGAATCCCAATTGTGTGGAAGCAGGCCATTTGGTCCAGAGTCCGCACCAACCCTTCAAACTGCATCCCACCTAGAACCACTCTCCCATCCTATGATCCTGCAGTATCCATGGCTAATTCACCTAGATTGCACGTTCCTGCTCACTGCTGGAGGAAGCCGGAGCACCTGGATGAAACCCATCACAAACCCAAGGAGAATGTGCAAACTCCATACTGATAGGCACTCAAATTGAATGGAACCTGGGTCCCTGACACTGTGAGGCAGCAATGGTAACCACCGAGGAAGCACACTGCCCGATATCTTATACAGTTGAAGGCACTGCTGTCAGTCCCAGCCATACAGGTACTCTAGTTCTTAGTCACCAATTCCTTTCTCCTCTGACCACTGTATGAAAACAGAATCAGAATCCCGTACTTTTTGTCCCCTATTTGATCCTGAGCTGAGTTGCCACCCATGTCATCTCCACCACCAAGTTTTCCAATATCACCCAATGCTACCGCAGGCCTCAGCAGCTGCTGTTGAAACCCTCATGCAGGCCTTTGTTACCGCTAAACTCAACTAGTCTAATGATCTCCTCGATCAGCTGCTGTCTTGCACTCTTTACAAATCTCAACTCATCAAAAACTGTGCTATTCATATTCTAGCTGACACAAGGCTTAACTTTACACCAAGACAATCAAATTTTTAATTTTAAAATCCTTGACCTGGTTTTCAAATTCTTCCTCAATTTCTGGGGAAATCCTACTGCCTGACAACCCACATGCCACTAATTCTGGCATCTTGACTGTGCCCCATTTTCACTTGCCTTGGCCTCAAGTTCTAGAGAATATCCTCCTGACACTGCTCTCTTCTCCTTTAAGATGCTTCATATCTCTATCCAGCTTGTAGTCATCTGTCTGTCTTAATGGCTCACGTATCTTGGTGCGAACTTTTTTTTAAAAGAAACAGAAATGGAAAATAGGAGGAGGAGCTATACACACATCATTGCAAAGAAAAAAAAACTGAAATGAGACAATCAACTCCAACGGACTCCAGAGTTTAAATAATTTGAATTCAGGTCTCCAGGTTCAGAGTTAGGGACACTACCATTGTGGCAAAAAGCTCATCTGTACTTCTCGAAAGAACGATTCCCTATGTGGGTGATCAATAATATGCCACTCTGCTCCAGCCATGTATTTGAAGAAACATAAATCAAGGGAGTTTGCTTTCAACCTGCTCAAAGATCTCAGCTGTAGTCTCAATGCCTTGCAACTTCAGAAAGGAGGATTTCATCCAAGAGTCACATTTTAAATCATGTACAGCTAAACCTAGGTGTGTTTTCTAAAAAGTCAACATTTTAATCTTAACTAGATTGACTTTGTGATAACTAATAGATAACAAGTATGGCTATGCTTATACAAGCCTCGGTTGATTTATAGTGCACAGATTACTACTGATGTTTTGGCCAGCTATTGAAAAAAATCAGCAGTAAATTCTGACAGTTGTGAGGAGTTTAATGAGTGTGTCCTGGAGAGCGAAATATTCATTAACAACATGTATTTATCCAGCATTTTCAGTACAGTTTAAAAAACCCAAGCAACTTCACAGCATCATTACAAAACAAAACTTAACACGGAACTACATTAAGTGGATATTAGGAGAGATGGAAGAGGGGTTTACAGCAGGAATTCCAGAGCCTAGGGCCTAGGCAGCCAAAGGCATGGAGTAAAAATCAGGAATGCATACTCAAGAGACCAGAATTTGAACAGTGAACAAGTCTATACAACAATTTTAAATGTGCAATTTGGTGTCTACTTAACCTTTGCAAATGAAGTACCAACACCAATCCTATTAAATTTAAAGTTTTATCTGAATCTAGCCTCAGCTCAGAGGTGCCACATCAGGTATACAACACAGCACCAGAACAGGTCCTTCAGCCCATCAAACCTGTCCCAATTCCTAATCCTTATTTAGACTCACCACTTACTGCCCGTGCACAGCACCTATCCCTCTGTGCACGTCCCGTTTACGTGTCTATTAATATATATGTCTTAATCATTACTAATGTGCCTGTTTCCACCTTCTCCACTGGCAGTACATTTCAGGCACCCCACCACCTTCTGTGTGAAATATCTTCCCTACGCTTCTCCCCTAAACTTTTCCCCTCTCACCTTGAACCTGAGCCCTCTCGTAGTTGATCTTTCCATGCTGCGAAAAACCATCCGACTATCCACCTTATCTCTGCCTCTCAATTTTGTAGACCTCTCAAGGTGCCCCTTAGTCTCTGTCTTCCCAGCGAAAACAATGAGTTTATCTAACCTCTATGGACTAAAACCCTCCAGATCAGGTAGCATCCTGGTAAACCTACTCTGTACCCTCTCCAAAGTATCCATGTCCTGCTGATAGTGTGGCAACCAGAACTGCACACAATATTCCCAATGTGGCCTAAAGTTTTGTACAGCTGTAACATAAGCTGTCAACTCTTATATCTGATACCCAGGTGAAGACGACAAGTGTGTTGTATGCCCCTTGACCACTTTATCCATCTGTGTTATCGCTTTCAGGAATCTACGGACCTGTATGCCCAGATCTCTGTTGCAATAAATTTCCCTGCAGTGGAGAACAGGGGCTGCATTCTGTGCAGATTATGAGCAGCTCAGTCCTTCATACATCTACTGCACAAAACCAAACTGCTGCTAGGTGATTTTCCTTAGATCACACAATTCTTTCAAACTTGGGTTCTATAAAGGGGGATGTTTTATGTTACGCATCACAAAAATGGACTGAGCACCAGCCATTAATGAGGACAACATAATGGGGTGTCACACTGTGCATCAAAAGGAATGACTTTAACAGTGCTTTCACTATCCAGCATTATTACAAATACACTAAACAAGCCTGGAAGCAATATGCAACAAAATTTCAATTTCACAGACAAGGCAAGATGAGTACATTTTGTTGAGAAGACTATTGCTTCTGAAACAGACCTTATAAAGAGATATCCAGAAGGAATTCCATGCTCGAATAAATCTTCAGATGTATAAAAGATGAAATACACCAGACAGAGGTTTCCATTGAATGAACCCTGATATTCATTGCTAAAATGAATAATACAGCACACTCAGCATCTTACAGTACAGGAACCAATTTGGCAATTTGTGCGTGTAACATCTCTCTGAAAGCTGTTCAATTTCTGTTTCACTCCACTACGTTTGCCCCACCGTGTAAATTTTCTTTAGGTATTTAATCAACTGCCCTTTGAAAGTTATAAGACCATAAGACATAGGAGTGGAAGTAAGGTCATTTGGCCCATCGAGGCCACACTGCCATTTAATCATGGCTGATGGGCATTATAATTGGATGTTTCCTCCACCTATTAAGATTACATTCTACGTCATAATTCTACAACAAAAAGTAATTCCCCTCTGGCAGTTCTGCCCAATTATCTTACACAAGAACAAGAACATCACAAATAAAAGTATAGTGTGACCACAAGGCCTCTTTAACATTTTAATAAGGTCATGGCTGATCTTCTAACAACTGCATTTTTCTGAACTATTCCCATGTCTCTTGATATGATTCTCTATTGTATGATTTGAAAAATACAGAACAGGGCCTTCTGACAATTAGGTCTGTACTGCCATACCTATGCTAAATCTACACTCATCCCACTTTCCAGCACTTGGCCCATAACCTCAAATGTTCTGACATTTCAAGTGCTTATCCAAGTACTTTTTAAAAAAATTGGGGTTTCCCATCTCAGCTACGGTCCCAGGCCATGCATGCCAAACTTCCACTACCTCCTGGGTGAAAGTGATTAAGAAAACAAATGTAATGTTGTCTTCACACGGATGATCCCTGGAATGGTAGGTTTAACATACGGTGAACGGCTAAGGATCCTGGGATTGTATTCATTACAGTTTAGAAGGTTGAGGGGAGATCTAATAGAAACTTACAGGATAATGTACGGCTTAGAAGGGGTGGATGCTAGGAAGTTGTTTCCGTTAGGCCGGGAGACTAGGACCCGTGGGCACAGCCTTAAAATTAGAGGGGGTAAATTTAAAACGGAAATGAGATGACACTTCTTCAGCCCGAGAGTGGTGGGCTTGTGGAATTCATTACCACGGAGCGCAGTGGAGGCCGGGACGTTAAAGGCCTTCAAGGCAGGGATCAATAAAATCTTGATCTCACAAGGAATCAAGGGCTATGGGGAGAGTGCAGGGAAGTGGAGCTGAAATGCCCATCAGCCATGATTTAAATGGCCTTACTTCCACTCCTATGTCTTATGGTCTTAAAGAGATTTTCCCCAAATCATTCCATCTAAACATCCCACCCTAAATCTCAACATTATGGCCCCTTTTTATTGGCCCTTCAACTAAGTGGAACAGCTGCTTCATATCCATCATGTCCCCTTTCAGCCTTCTCTGTTCTAAAGGAAGAAACTACAGTCCAATCAGCCTCTTTGTTGCTGAAATGCTCTATCCCAAGCAACATCCTGGTGAATCTACTCTCCATCCCCTACAGTGCATTCTCATCCTTTATACAGTGCAGCAACCAGAGCTTCATACAGTACTCCAGCTGTAGCCTAACTAAGTCCTGTACAGCTTCAACATTACCTTCTTGCTCTATACCACATCTGATAATGGCAAATGTCTCATACACCTTATTTACCCCGTTAGGCTGCCCTGCTACCTTCAGGGATCTGTGGACAAGCACCTGAAGATCCCTCTGTTCCTCCACATTTCGTGTCCTACCATTCATCTAGTATTTTCTTATCTTGTTACGTCTTAAGTGTATCACCTCACAATGAAAAGGGTTAAATTCTACCTGCCCATCTGACCAATCCATTTATATCCTCCTGTAATCCAAGACCACCTTCCTCGCTGTCGACCACCCAGCCAATCTGCACGTCATCTGCAGGCTTACCATCATTCCCCACCCTATTTATATTTATCATTTATATATAACATGGGAACAAATACAAGACTGATCACTGCAATGTGTCACAGGACACGTCCAGTCTCAAACAGCCCTCTATCACCACCACCTGTCTATCAAAGCCAATTTTGGACCTAACTTGCCAAGTAACCCTAGGATCCCATGAGGTTTTTTAAAACCTTTTTTATTAGTTTCCCATGTAGGTCAGTCAGTCAAATCTTTTGACAGAAACCCATGAAAACATCAGGTGTATTACCCTCATCTACACACTGACCATCTAATCAAAACATTCAACCAGATTTGTTCCACATGACTGCCCTTTGACCAAGCGATGCTGCCGAGACCCAATCAAATTCTCTCTAAATGAAGATCAATTCTTTCCAGAACTTTCTCTAGTAGTCTCCCTGCCACCGATTGAGACTCAATGCTCTGCAGTTCCCTAGCGTCTCTCTACCACCTTTCCTGAAAAGTGGAATCACATTTTGCTGTTCTCCAGTCCTCTGACACTTCCTATGGCCAGAGACGAATTAAAAGTGTGGGTCAGGGCCCCAGTGATTTCTTCCCTTCACCCACCCCAAAGCAGTCTTGGAAACATTCATCAGGATCTGGGATTTATCCAATTAAGCACACCAAAATCTCCAATACTTCTCATTCCCTGTATCAAATTGGTCAAGAATCTCTACATTCTTATTCTGCAAATTGATGACAGATGTGAAGTACTTATTTAACACTCCATCCACATCCTCTGGTTCCACACACTGATTTCTCCCTTGATCCCCAAAAGGGGCCCTGCTCCTTCCCTGGTTATTCTCTTTTGTTTGATCAACTTAACAGGATATTTTGGAATTCTCTGTAATCTTGCCCAGTAGCAGCTTTCATACCAATAGATCCACAGATCATTGAAGGTGGCAGCACAGTTAGATAAGGTAGTAAAAAAGACTTATGGCATAAGAACCAAAAGAACTACAGATGCTGTAAATCAGGAACAAAAACAAAGTTGCTGGAAAAGCTCAGCAGGTCTGGCAGCATGTGTGGAGGAGGAAAAAAAAAAGTTAACGTTTTGGGTGTGGGGACCCTTGCTCAGAACGGCAAGACTTATGGCATGCTTGCCTTCATTGGAAGGGGTACTGAGGTTAAGGATAAACAGTTTATGCTGTAGCTTTACAGAACTTTAGTTAGGCTACACTTGGAATATTGCATACAGTTCTGGTCACATTACCAGAAAGATATGGATGCTTTTTGACAGGCTACAGAAAAGGTTTACTGAATCTCGCCTGGTATGGGAGATTTTAGCTAAGAAGAAAGGTTGGATAGACTGGGTTTGTTTTTACCAGATTGCCGGAGGTTGAGGGGTGACCTGATAGAAGTTTATAAGATTGTGAATGGCATGGATAGAGTGGAAAGCATGAGGCTTTTTCCCAGGGTAGAGGGGTCAGCTACTAAGGGACACAAGTTCAAGGTGCAAGACCTTGGGGTGGGAGTGGGGAGTATTAAAGAGATGTGCAAGGCACATTTTTCACACAAATGGTGGTGCGTGCGTGGAATGCAGTGCCAGAGGTGGAGGTGGAAGCAGACACAATAGCAACATTTAAGAAGCACCTGGACAAATACATGAATAGGAAGGAAATAAAGGGATATGGATCCTGTAAGTGAAGGCAGTTTTAGTATAGAAGGGCAAAATGTGTCGATGCAGGCTTGGAGGGCCGAAGGGCCTGTACCTGTGCTGTATTGTTCTTTGTTCTTTAACTCTCTACTTTTATTTGCTTTCTTGAGCACCACCATCAACCTCTTAATTTGTTTCCTTTGTACCTGCTATAGATCTCTTTTCTGTAGAACTGGATAAAAATATTCCTGAACATCCAGTGGCTTGTTGCTCCTACACTTTAACCTAAGGGGAACATGTCGGACCTGTACACTCAACAATTCCTTTCAAATACATCCCATTGTTTTGATTTGGATTTACCCTAAAGTAGCTGCCCTCTGTCTACCTTGGCCAGATCCTACTTGAGTCTTTTTTAACAAAAGAATCTGCCTTCTCCACAATCCAGAACCCCTTTTTATAGACCATCATTTTCCTTTTCTATACCAAAGTTAAAACTTATGCTTTGGTCTCTATCACTGAAAAGCTCCCGTGCTGCCACCCTTGAATATCTGTCTAGCCTTGTTCTCCAGAATGAGGTCCAGCACCATACTGTTCCTTGTTGGACCACCTACATGTTGACAGGAAAAACTCTCCTGAACACATTTCAAGAAATCTGCTCCCTTTAAATCCTTTATACTATGTCTAACCCAATTCACGTGGGAAAATTGAAATCCCCTAATACCCTTTTATTGTTTCTTTTACACATTCCAGTGACTCCACAATTGCCCACTGTCTGTTTGAGTACCTATATTACATAATGCTACTTTCTACCAAAGTGAATATCTTGACATTATACTGATTTACTAAGTTCTTGCCATTCACCAAGCTGTCTTAGTGTTAATGCAGTCCTAATGTTTACAAAACTTGGTAGGAAAGTGTCATTAGCAAACATGGGATATATCCCACTTGTTATTTCATCTAAATCATTGAAACTAACTAAACAGCTGAAGCCCAATAATGATTCTTGTAGCACTACGTAGTATTTAACTATGTTCAACTATTTTTTAAAACTGCATCAAGGAAATAACATCTAGATAATTTATGAGGAGAAAACAATTAAACCATTTAATAATAAACTAATAGCAGTATCTCCATAAGATCCGAAGAAACAAACCCCTCCGGCCTGCTCGGCCATTCAACAGGATCATGGCTGACGTCACATTCCTTATATCCACTTTCCTGCCCATTCCCCATAATAATCCTTGATCCCCTGACTGATCAGGAATCTCTTACCGCCCAAAGTAGACACAGGACACTCAACCCTTAGAAGAAATTCCATATCTCAGTCTTAAATTGGCATCCCTTTATTCGGAGACTATGATCTCTGGTCCTAGACACTTCCACGAGGGGAACATCCCCTCAGCTTTTATCCTCTCAAGCCTCTTAAGAATCCTATTTGTTTCAATGAGTTCACCTCTCATCCTTCTAAAACTCCCATGAGTAGAGTCCCAACCTATTCAACCTTTGCTCATAAGGCAATCCCTCCAGACCAGGGATCATCCTGGTAAGCCTTCTCTGAACTGCTTCAAGTGAAATCTCCTCCCACAAAAATATCAAATTTTACATTATTTGCGAGCCATTCACAGCAACGTGCTGACTCATCCTTCTGCCAGGAATACTTTGTCGAGCCCTTTCATCATTTTGAGTACCTCTGTTTTGACAGCAATCCTAGCTTTTTCCAGTCTCTCCACATAATTGAACACTCACATCCCAGAGTTCATTCTCCACAGCTCAGAATTCTTCAAGAGGCATGGTGCCTAGAATTGGATGCATTAATCCAGTCAGGTCCAAAGCAGTGTTGTACAAAACCCTTTTAGAAACACTTTGAAATCCAAACATCTAGATACATGGGGATACCATCCCCTGCAAGCTCCCCTTCAAGCCATACACCATCCTGACTTGTGAATGTTATGCTGTTCCTTCAGTGTCACTGGGTCAAAATCCTGGAATTTCCTCCCTAAGGGCATTGTGGGCCTACCCACAGCACATGGACTCCAGCTATTCAAGAATGCAGTTCACCACCTTAAAGGGCAGTTAGGGAAGAGCAATAAATGCTGGCCTGGCCAACACCACACACATCTTGTGAATGAATTTAAAAATTATGGATGCCTTACTACACTTGTTTACAAATTCAACAGCCCTACATGTATTTTTTTTTAAAACCACCAGCATGCATATTACTCATGTTCCTGCTAAATTGTGCATGTCCACGGCCATACAGCAGCTTATAAAAGTCACGTAGGGCTTATATTGCATTAAATATCAACACGTAATGGCTGTGAGCCCATCCAATTCACTCATTTGCCTCAGCTTTCTGTAGTTTGTTCCTATCTACAGAATTGTTCAAGTGCAGAAAGAAGCCATTTGGCCCATCACATCTGCATCAGCCCTCCAAATGAACATTATGACTTGGTGCCATTCTCCTGTCCTTTCACTGTAACACTGTTTCCATGCAAATAACATGCACTGAGTCAATTCTCCTTCAAAAGCCTTGATTCAACCTGCTCATCACACTTCGAGGCTGTGCATTCTGAACCCTGACTAGGCCGTGAGAAATTGTTTTCTCTTGCATCACCACATTATATCGGATTCTCTTGCAAATCACTTCAAACCTGTGATCTCAGATTCTTGACCATTTTATGAATGGGAAAAGTGTCTATTCTGTCCAGACACAAGACTTATTCTTATCTGCTAGAAAGAAACAGTGCCAACTTCACCAATATCTCTTCCTAATTGATATTAACTGCTCTACTCATCCTGTCACCATTAACAACATGCATACATGCACTTAGCTCTCAATTCTACATACATTGTGGTAGAAAACTTGGGGAAACAGCAGGGAGGTGATGGTCGTGATATTATTGCTGGACTGTTAACCCAGAGACCAAGGTAATGCTCTGGGGAACTGGGTTTGAATCTTGCCATGGCAGATGGCAGAATTTGAATTCAATAAATTCAATAAGAGTCTAATGAAGACCATGAATCCATTGTCAATAGTTGGCAAACCCCACTTGATTCTATATGTCCTTTAGGGAAGGAAGCTACCATTCTTAACTGGTCTGACCTTCAGACTCTCAGTAATAAGATTGACTCTTAACTGCCCTCAGGGCAATAAATACTGGCCTAATCAATGACACCCTCATCACTAATAAATAAAATGAAGAGCACTAGTCTAAATGGTATAAGCTCTAGATTCACCTACCTGTCCACTCCACCAACTTGTCAATGCCATGATAAAGTTATAGATTGCCCTCCTCGCAGCTTATAATTCTCTAAGTGAAGGTTGTAGTGGTAGCATTGCTACCCCTGAGTCAGGAGGACTGGGCTCACGTCCCACCTGCTTCAGAGGTGTGTAACAGTCTCTGGGTGTCAGTTACCTCGGTTGGCTGGACAGCTGGTTTGCAATGCAGAGAGACGCCAGTGAGTTCAATTCCTGCTTCAGCTGAGGTTATCATGAAGGTCCCATGTGGTCCTCTGGGGCTGCAACCACTTTAATTTATTAATAGGTTGACTAAAAACATATAATTCTTTATATATTGCGCATCATCTGCAAATTTTGGAATTGTCCCCATCACATTAAGGTGTGGATCACTTATCAAGAAAAGCAAGGTCCCATTAAGGACCCAGAGAACTGCACTATGAACCTTTCTCCAGCCCAAAAAAAATCCATTAACCACCGCTCTCCTTACACTATCAATCAGCCCATTTGTAACCATATTTCTACTGTCCCCTTTTACATAAGAAAAAGGACGAGAAGGCCATCTGGCCCCTCGAGCCTGCCCCGATCGTGGCTGATTTTTTGAGACTCAGCTCTACTTACCCACCCACTCACCATAGCCCTTAATTCCTTTACTGTTCAAAAATTTATCTCGCCTTGCCTTAAAGACAGTGAGGTAGCTTCAACCACTTCACTGCGTAGGGAATTCCAGATTTCATAAACTTTTCTCACAAGTCTGTCGTGCAGCAGCGTATTTGGTACTTTTTGGAAATCCAATGTACAGCACAAAAGCATTACCTTCATCAGTCCTTAAGTTACTAAATATGATTTACTGTTTAGAAATGCATGCTGGATATCCTTAGTTAATCCTTAACCTTGCCAACTATTTACTGTGTATTTTGACATTTGCAAACTCTGCAATTATAAAAAGTTGAATTATGTGCAGTTCAGGTTACTTAAATGAAGAAAAAGGTGATCCCAATTACAACGGAAGGCACCACCCGATGTTTTCGCTTCAGACGAAAATCACTCATCGCTAGCCATAGCAGTCTTGGCCAATTTTGTATCAATGTTGCCACAATGCCCTTAATCCTATAAACTTCTGTTCTTAAGTGACAATAGATTTTGCTGCATAAAGATGTACTAAACCACCATGTTGTTTAACATTCCCAACTAGTGGACACGCGTTTCAGCTACAGGAGGGAAGCCAATTTTGAAACAGAATGCAATCCAGTCACTACCAGTTGTTAAAAACCCCAGCGGACTGTGACACTTCTTTCATTACAGGCTGATGTGTATCAACACAGCAAAGATTATCGCCTGTTCGCCTTTTAAACTGGCTATTTATACTATTCTGCAGTTTTACGCTGTTGTATTGACGTGAGCGTTTGTCTCCAAATCTATTCGTCTACTGGCTGAGCAGTCCTTTGGTACCTATCGAATTAGCCGATCTCACTCATTAACTTCCAGCCCTTAACCCTGTAAGCAAGGTCATGAAGCTGCCTGCGATGTGCCGCAATTTGGCCCGGATCCAGAATGGGGGAAAAATAGCGGAGACCGGCAATTAGCAAAATACCAGCCTCTCCTTTGCACTTCAGCCCATGGTTTTACAACGGTGCAGCATCTCGTGGCTGTTACTGGTCTGTGTAGCAGGAAATGGCTATTCAGTGAACGGAGAGAAACAATCTGGATGGAGCCTATTTTCGGTGTACAGTGCAGCCGCCAATACTGAGTTACCACTTACACTGGGACAATCCTGCCTGTGTTAAACCGACCGCGGCCTCTCATCCACATTAAAAGGGGAACGTTAATGAGCAGGTTCCGAAAAGGCTGGACTGAAAACAATTGGAGAGTGAGGGAAAGACTCCCATTACAATAGGAAATGTTTAGGAAAAAAGTATTGAGCAGATATAATTTGGCTTTTGCGTTGGTATTTGTGAGCGTCTCTCCTTCCTTCACTATTTGTGCCGGTGTGGTCACAGGCTCATTTCCCATGGTTTTATGCAGCCATAATCTCTCCCCACCACGCGCCCCCTCCCCCAAGTCCCAACTGAATGCTTTCGTGGGCATTATTCCTTCTCTGCGTGTGGTGCTTTTGATTTTTTTTTCTTTTCCGCCCCCAGACCCTTTCTCTCTTTTTTCCAGCCTTACTGAAGTAACTGTTCCTCTTCCAGTCTTCTGTGCTGATGAAGGAGCTCACACCTGCATTGTAGTTTGTATCGACAGTTGCTTATTGTTTAGCTCCAGGTTTGCATTTCCGATTTCCAACTTTTACTGTTTTTGCAATGTAAGTTTCAAACAGATTGTACATTCTGCCCCCGAGATAAATTCACGTTATCTTCTAAAGTTCAACCCTTTCATAAATGGGGAACAGCTTCTACACGAGAGAATCGGTTAGAGAATCCATTCAGACTGCACTCAGCAGGAATGTCAACACGTTTACTCACTGCAGACGTTCTTTAATTCCCCGATCACCGTCCGATTGAAACTGGTCACATTTTGTGGTTATATTACCACTACCACTTCCCAAACGGAAGCGACGTTGTTCACGAAATTCCCACTCAGAACACTGCTCACATTTTTCACACACAGCCGTTACAACTGGTCCATTGTGGGTTGAGAAGTCAGTTTATGTAGCACCGCATTTTGCGACTGAAACCTGAGCAGTCCTGCTTGAAGGAAAATAAACCACTCAACTAGCACAGGGGTATCAGTACAAGAGTTCTATTTGTTGATAAAAAAGTCTTTGCCTGGTTTGGTGTAATGTTAAACATCAATTCTCCAGACTGGTGCAGAATACACGTGCGTGTGCCAGGTTGGGTAACACCACGACACAATGAGTCATGTTGCTTATCGTCAACCGTGTAACAAATTTTCTAACCACAGCCGAGAGAATAGCTGGACAAAGTAACACTGCCTGTTAGCATAATGTCTCATCGTCTGCGAAATTAGTTTGCTCAATCTTCTGAATGGCCTTGGACTCCAATTCCAATTTCTCAACAAGCTTATCCAGAAACTGGCAGAACCACCAGGGCGGAGATCATTGGACTGCACTCGTGAGCTAACTTTAGCCCGGACACTACTGGCGCAAATCGCCCGAGTTCCTGAGATTAACCAGAGAGAGGCTGGGGTAAATACGGGCAAGACAGTAGAAGTCTCTTGCAACCAATCTTCATTGGCAATGGCGCCCATTTCTTGTCTCTCTCCTATAAAGATGTTGAGAGACTTGAAAGGGTTCAGAAAAGATTAACAAGGATGTTGCCAGGATTGGAGGTTTAAGTTATGGGGAGAGGCTGATTAGGCTGGGGATACTTTCCCTGGAGCAGAGGCTGAGGGTGACCTTATAGAGGTTCATAAGGTTTTGAGGGGCACAGATAGGATGAATAGCCAAGGTCTCTTTCTCTAGGGTAAAGAAGTCCAAAACCAGAGGGCATAGATTTAAGGTGACAGGGGAAAAGATTTAAAAGGAACCGAAGGAGCATTTTTCCACCCTCTCAGAATCGTACATGTATGGAATAAACTAGTGGAGGTGGGTACAATAACATTTAACAGGCATTTGGATAGGTTTAAGGAGGGTTGAGGGGGATATGGGCCAGATGCTGGCAAATGGGATTAGATTTATTTAGGATATCTGGTCGACATGGATGAGTTGGGCCAAAAGGGGCTGTTTCCGTGTTGTACAGCTCTATGGCTCTAACTCAACATGAGCTGTCGCATGAAGTAGCAGTGGAAAGGACCGAGAATGGGGAATCACAGCTGACAGAACACCTCAGTGAAGAGAAAACTGAAGTCTAAAAATTCCTGTGATGTACTCAACAGCTTCCATCGGAGGCACTCTTCCGCTGTTGAGGTTAGAATAAAAAGGCAAAGAACTGTTTTCCTGTATCTGAATTATCAAGGAATTTGAAGCCAACACTCAAACTTACGAGGATGCTGCCTGGACTGGAGGGCAGGTCTTATGAGGAAAGGTTGAGGGAACTAGGGCTTTTTCATTGGAGCGAAGGAGGATGAGGGGTGACTTGATAGAGGTTTACAAGACGATGAGGGGCATAGGTAGAATGGATAGTCAGAGACTTTCTCCCAGGACGGAAATGACTATTGCAAGGGGGCATAATTTTAAAGGTAATTGGAGAAAGGTATAGTGGAGATGTCAGAGCTAGGTTCTTCACAGAGTGGTAGGCGTGTGGACTGCGCTGCCGGCAGTGGTAGTGGAGTCAGATACTTTAGACTTTTAGGCGACTCTCGGATAGGTACGTGGAGGATAGTAAAATGTAGGGTATGCAGGGTAGTTTGATTTTAGTAGGATAGTAGGTCGGCACTACATTGTGGGCTGAAGGGTGTGTACTGTGCTGGACTGTTCTATGTTCTAAATTAAGGAAATCAATTCTACTGTGAAAATCTAATTTGATTTGGAACGATTATTGGCTAGATGTAGTATGATAGCAACAGACTAGCAAGTCGTACACTCTAACGGAATAAGGTCACTGATGTTTTACTTGCAGAGTCAAAAATAATTAGAGAAAAAATCAAAATATTTCAACTCAGCTCAATTTACTGAACATTTAAATAGGATATGAGAGCTTTTGGAATACTTAACAGCGATATAATTTGGTTTCCTGTAATGATAGCATTGGAAATCTTATGTCAAAGTAGAATGGAGAATCTGCACAACTACAAAATTTCCTTTCAAAATATCTTGGTATGTTTACAATAGACTGGCCACACTACCCTACCATCTTTGGAAATTAAACACTGCAACAAACAACAGATGTGTGTATCATCTAGCTCTTCCTTCTGACTTGAGTAAAGAAAATAATTTAAGGTCAGCCTCAAACCCGTTCTTACTTGGAATGTTTGAACTCCTAGTACAAAGATTATAAACATATGATCTCCAATCTGACATGGCAACTGGCATAGGCAACACAAGAACAATACATGAAGTAGGGAATGAAATTTTGACATTAGTCTAAAGTGGAAACAGGCAAGATGACCACTTTCCGAATATCATATTTTGATCAAGGTATGGGAAACCAGCTCGAGCCCCTATGAAATTAGCCCATAGAGGGGTACATAGGATAGGCTGTGTGTAATTTTGGCCATTTGTGTATCATATTTAACAAATTATACAACTGAATTAAATAAGACCACTAACCGTAAAATGACACTTGATATGGTGATGAGTGCTTTCAGACAAGAATATCTAAATTGATTCATTAATATCCTTCAGGACAGAGGGAGTCTGCAATTCCAATGCAGACTGGCCTACAAAATTACACAACAGCTAAGCTGACTTTTAATGTCCTTTCAAGCAGCCTAACAAACCATACAGTTGCAATAATTTTTATGCAACTAAAGCTGTGCAAAAGAAATGCAACCTTGCAAGTGTCACAACAAAGAGCAAATCAGAAGACCAAAATGTAAATTAATCTACCGGTGGATTTATTCAACCACTCATTTCCTGCCCAAACAGGAATCAACCTACCTTTTCCAAGTTGATATCACTTGCAGTGACTTTACAAGTCTGAAGTTTGCACTTGAGCATGTAGGCAGCAGAAACTGCAGATTGTAGCCAGGTAAACAGCCAAGATCTCAAAAGGTGGCATCAACTAAGTGTCGTATGAATGAAAAAGAGCATCATGCAGATACTCAGTGGATACTTCCACTCCTCAGCAACTTACTTCATATAAATTTATCAGCTTGTACACATTTAATTAACTTGGTACATTCCTGCAGACACATGTCTTGGAGTAAGTTACTGCTCAAGAATCAAAATTTATTGTTGTTGCACAGCCACTGAATAGAAGTAATTGAAAAGTGGTTCACCAGTCAAAAGCATAATTATCAGATGGCCCAAAATGTAACAGAAGCGGGTTTCCTCTTCCCAAATTAAGAAATAGTTTTGCAAGGTCATCTCTCAAATAATTTTAGCCAAAGCACCCAACTGTGATTTAAACCATTTGTGCACCACGATCAAAAATTCAAACACCATATTAGCCTTTATTTCATGACATTCCAACTTTGGACATTTGAGAATATTAAAAACAAAATCAAGAGAGCCAATGCAGGATCATTTGAAAATTAACCAGTTTTTACAAAATCACTCCAGTTTCTGAAATAAAGATGCCTTTCTGTGCCAATAACAGTTAACTTGGAGTGAAAAACAGAAGATGACAAATATATAAACAAAAAATGCAGTTGTATTCAAAGCTGACGCCTGTTCTGCAGATTACCTACATCAGAACATAACTTCAAAGCACTACATAATTGCCACTGTACAAGCAATGCATTTTTTGAAGTTGCACCAACTATTCGTTCCACAAATATAAATGAATAGCACCACTGACAAATGAATGTTAACAATGAAGCCAAACTGTAGGTCCACTGATTCTTTGAAGGAAAAGACTGCATATTCCAAACTGTATATGCAAAGTGATTAGCATAATGTTGAGTTTTAACACACCAGTGTCCTTAAAGCAATGTCAAATGGCAATGAGTAGGCAAAGTAAATCAGACACAAGCAATTTGGACAAGTCAGACAATGAGTTACGCTTGCCATTTTATGTATGCAGTTTAAGGGTCGTACAAGAGCAACAGAACAAGACACTCAAGTTCCATGTAAGTATGCACAACTTCTCTGGAAATTGAAAATAAATTGAGAATATACCACAGAGACAAGCCAAACAAAAACTCACTCATTCTCTTGAGAACAGGAAGTAATCAGAATAATTCATTCGCCAAAACAATGCTGCAATTGGAGCGAAAGCATCTAATAGTCTCCTGCAATTAAAATCAAACCTAATCCAACAATCAATTGAACTTTTCTTCTGAAATCACTACCTCTTTTTGTACGAAGTGTAAGAGTAATATAATTGGGGAAAAAGCAAAACAGGCTTTCTGCTCCATTAGGAGGCAGCAAACAATATAAAGGCTCCTGTTTGATGGGGGGCAGAATTGGGTGTCCTGGGGAGAAACTGGGCAAAAATGAAGAAAGTTACTCTTGCCAAGGGTAACCTGAGAAGAGAGAAATTTTACATCATTTAGGAGAATTTCACTTTGATCCCCAATTGTGAAGTGATTCTCAACTCCTTGACGAACTAAATTAAAAGAATTTTTAATAGGGAATTTCACTGTCGCAGCTGCTCATTGAAGATACTGTTGTATATCAATTTGCTTCTGAAATAATGAGGGAAATTGCAAGAATAGATGATCATTGAGGAAAATCAGACTGGTAACTGGTCCTCACATCCATTCAAGTCAGTATTGGACAGCTTTGTTACCAACTAACCATCAGACTCAGGTACCAGGTACACTACAATGTTCTTCAGTTGCACAAAACATTGAAAAAACAAAAAAAGCCATCAAATTTGCCATTTGTCTGGCCATTTCTCTTTTAAAAGCAACACAAAGTTTTATATCTAAACCTACAAGAGCTGTTTCCTTTATTTATCATGGAATGCATTTTATTGACAAAAAGCTGAAGATAATGGTGTATGTACAACTTGTTCTTTTACATCATGGTTCAGTTCAACATTTTTCCTACCGATCTCACCAAATAGATGTAAATGCAAAATTTATCAGTCTGCAAATTACAAAGGCGATCTTTAAATGCAACAGTGGCAATACAAATATACTTAATACGTTGCATCAGATATTCCGGTCACACACAGAGCAATGCAGTTCTTACAATACTACTTACAAGTAGTTTACGGGGACTTCTCACATTAGCCCACTGAGCAGACTTGGATTTACTTCGTAATTGAATTTGGTTCATAAGTCAACCAGCAGGAGAGTCACATCACCTCTCAACATTACTGTCAATTTTATTACAATATCAACTACTTTTGAGACCCATTTTGTGCAGGAGCTGAATCTGTGCTCTTGAGAATGGAGACCAATCTGTTCCAAATCCCTCCCTACTGCATCACATTAAATAAATTCTACTGGTACAGTACATTGCAGGATTGAAGACCCAAAACTGAAAGCCAGAGATGGAAAATCCCAAGATGTACTGGGAGCAGTTTCAGAAGCTCAGTGAACCAATAAAAGTCCTTTCTCACTATACAATGTAGTGTTGCATACGTTTCAGATCTCCTCAACATCATTTGCAAAAACACATCAAAAATTCAAATAAACAATACGCATTGTTCTTTTCAGTTTAAAAAAACAGCATCACACTTTTACTGATTCATTTTGTATCTTTTACAAAAAAGCTTACGGATATGATACAGTAGGATTATTGAGGTTTGGGTCATTAACAAGACTGTACAATATTTCCCAAAACAGGGCACTCTCTATCCAGCAAACGTTTGCTTACAAATACATTTCAAAATGCTAGTTACTCTAAATCTCTACTAGCACTGCATGCTGGCATGAATACAATGAGCATTTTCTGGTGCCAGAAAGAAATACAGTTGCAGCTTGCGTTAAAAAAACACTGTTACAGGAATTCATTCAATCTTTGAATGGGTTTACAGGGGTCTTTTGTACACCTTTACAAACCAGCAAGTAACAAAATTTTAGAAAAGTATAATGCAGAAATTATACCAAGTGCATCAGCATTAAAAGTCTTGCATTAGCCAAATTCTACACTAAGAAACTGGCAGCCTGTAGTGGTTAAAAAAGAAAAAATAAGTTCTTCCGAACTGATTTCACCACCCTTGCAGCATTAATGTGAACAGTGTGGGTACTAGCAGAATAATTAGATAACTAGCACACAAATGAGCTCCATAAACAGTATGATATCAAGCCTTGGGTCACACAATAGCACAAGTTCAAATTGAACACAGAAGTGAAACAACTTAACCTGCAATATGCCGTTTTATATACAGATATAGGAGAGAATGACTCTCAAACTCAAAAATTTTGGAAAAAAAATACCATGCCCAGAACAAAGGGTCAACATGCACATTAAGAACCAAGTTTTCAACTTATTTGTACCCTAGTTCCTACTATTTTCACTGCGTCTAATGGCAGCTGACAATGAAACCCAAGTGCACAAAATACTATAATTTACATCAATGTCAAACCTAGGTTTAGCTCTGATTTCATAGTTTTCATTTGCAGAGTTAAATATCTGCAGTTACAGATTGTTGCCAAAGACAGAGCTTCTATCCACTTAACATTCAGGTGCCAAAACTTAAAATGATTGCATTTAACAAAAATATGGCTACATTAGTATCTAATATGCATCTGTGCATAGGCCGGTTGCCTAAGTATGAAAAAGCTAACAGTTTCATGGATCTACACAAAACATCCATTTCTGCTAGGTCTACACTATCAGTGGTGCACTTACACTTTCCACCGGACACAAACATTTTCATTAGATTCCGAATAATGGGGCGGTCAAAGAGTCAGCTGCAAACACTTGCAAGTTTCAGGCCAGAGGTTCAGATAACCTCCATGTTAAATAACTATCCTTAAGGTAAGCCTATAAAGCTACAGCCTTAGTTTAAAATTTGGGAGTTATCCCAAGACTAGCTTCACTTTCCTAGATCCCATAGGTCTATCACTCAGGTCAACAACAGCTGACATTGCTTCATTGCAGGATTCAAAAGCAACCATTGCTTCACCTGTAGGCATGCCTTGCTCATTGAATTGCAAGCACACAGAGTCAGGAATCACACGGTAGCCATAAAAGAAATCCAAAATTTCATCCACGGATACTTTGAAGGGCAAATTTTGCACTTTAACCACTGTTGGGCTTTTGGTACTTAAAGGGCCACTTCCAACCCTTGGCTCAACCCCTGCTCCTGGAAAACTGCTGACAGTGCTGCTTCCAAAAACAGGCCCACCCGTTGGGCCATCACTAATACTAACACTGACCCCTGATCCAGGACTCGGCCCTTGTCCAAATAGGCTAGTTGATCCGCTAAAGCTACTGACAGGGTTGAATGGTGGTACAGGGCCATTAAGATTGCCTGAACTGACACTTGGAGAAAAAATGCTGTCACCTCCAACACAGGGGAGGAAAGTAGGATCAAGACTTCCTTGGTTTGGATTCTTCTGGCTCTTTGTTTGAAATGGTGGATTTGTTTCCATTTCTTGTTTTTGTTCAAGAGTGATTAGTTGAAGAAATGCATTACGTCCATTTAATTTCTTGCGATGCAGTCGTTCAGCCTTCTGTGCCTCCTCTTCATTTAGGAACTGCACAAGGGCCTGCCCAAGCCCTTGGCCATTAGAGTCTACAAGAATCTGGACACCATTTTCTGCTAGTCCAATACCTTCCAAAAACTGGAACACGTCACTTTTTGTTACATTATAAGGGATATTCCATATATGACCACAAATTTTTGGTGAGCCAGACACTTCCTCAGTTTTCACTGTTACTTCTCTCTTCTGCTCATTTGGCACAAAGTTGTGCGCTCGCTTCTGAATATTTTCTAGCTTCTCCAACATTGCTTTTTTAGTGATTGGATGAACTTGGATGAAGCGATTGCCCATGTACTGTTTGTGGCGACACAAAGCTGCCTGGTAATCAGTGGGAGTTTTAAATTCTACAAAGCCTTCACCTGTTGCTCTTCCACTTGGTCCATAGGCTATGTAGATGCTATCCTCTATGAGTTCCAGTTTATTGAAGAATTCCATGATGTGCTTATTTTCAGCCTCATATGGTAAGCCTTTCAAATAAACACAGAACTCCTTCTCGTGAGGCGAGCGTGATCGCGATCGTTCACGTTTGCTTGGAGATTCAGACCTAGATGTATGAAATGGAGGTAGGTTCTGTCCATAATGCCCAATGGAAGGTGGGGGGGCCATGCTTTTGGGTGTACTAAAGCCAACAGTGGCATTGAGCCACTGTCTCTCTGTTGCAGGGAATACATTAGCAAATCTCTGTCCCATCATCATTTTTCCATGTCGTTTCAGAGCTTCAAACGTGTCGGAGGAACTATAAAACTTTACCATTGCGTCTCTATTATTGCGACCTAGATGATCTTTCATCATGTGCACCGCTTCAATTCGAAGTCCATGAAAAAATTCTCTTACATCTGACTCCATTGCAGTGTATGGCATCCCATAGATATGGACATACACATCATTGGAATTAATTGGTGGTGGTCCTTTGTTAATTGAACTATGGGAATTCATGGGATGCAGTGGATTTAATGAACCTATAGGACCCATGTACATGGAACTTATGCTATTACTGATGCCCAATGCAGACCCAGAACCATTCATTCCACTGGGCCCAGAGCTTCCTAGAGGAAGAGTACTACCTGCATTGATGGGCATGGGTGGTAAGCTTGGCAATGGAGGTATTGGTGGCATGGGAGGAATTGGAGCAAGAGGTGCTATAGGAGGAAGGGGAGGCACTGGTGGCAAGATACCAATTGGAGGAACTGAAGGCATAGGCGGCAATGATGGCATTGTAGGTAAAGGAGGAAGGGGTGGCAAAGGTGGCACAGAGTTTATCGTATTCAGTGGCGGCATAGTGCTGGTTATTGTTGAACCCATGCTAAACCCAGGGCTGGTAAAAGTGGGATTGAGGCTAGAGGATGTACTTCCCATGCTGGCAGCAGAAAAGGTGGGCACATTTTTATTCCCTATGCTTTCATGTAATGAGGAAGTTGTGGTGACCATAGTGGGAGTGTTTAAGTTAGGCATAGTTGTAGGTAAGCTACCCCTCGCAGTAATACCAGTATTACTAGTTGGCCCAGGTCTGCTTGAGCCTACTGGTGGCATATCCACATTACCAGTTTCAAAACGCCTACGACTCAGCTCAATCATATTTTGCATTTCAGTTTTACTACTCAGTAGGAGTGATACTTTGGATCCTTTAATTGTACCCCCACCACGCATCATACCAAGCCGTGCATCTTCATCTGTGGAGAAAACGATGAAAGCCTCACCAAGTTCACCACCTACAATATGCACACCACCATCAGGAATGGTTAATCCAGAGAAGAAGTGGCGGATATCCATGGTCCCCGCCACAATGGGGAGACCCTGCAAGCGGATGACCACGGCCATGCTGAGCACAATCAATAACAACCACCTGCAGACGAGAAAGGCACGAACTACGTCAGACTTGTTAGAACAAAACCAGCCTAACCAGAAATGTAAAACGCACTTAGCATTCAATATAAGCCAGAGGAAAACCAACTTTTTCGCAGGTATTGGACCAGTTTTAAAACAGGGTTTTATATCAAAATTGCATAATTAAGTCCAACTTGCATAAACCTAACTGCCCAGCAATTAAGAAACCGCAACAGTAATATACTTTCCTTTACCACTACAAATATTATTTTGTAATAAATACAAACAGACCAATATGTTTCACAGAAGCTTTACCGAACAAAATACAATACTGAGCCACATAAGGAAACATTAGGACAGATAATCAAAAACTTCATAGGTCAATTACTAGATTTTGAGTGAGAAATTAAAGAGGCTTTGATCAGGAAGGGACTTGCAAATGACAGGCTACAAGGGTCAGCTTCCAAACATGGGGAAATAAAAGGACTGAATTAGAGGGGTCAGTGATGGATGAATTACGTGTGGAAGTAGGCAGTCACAAAGCAATTTGACAAGATCGAGAATTTTAAAACTAAGGTATTACTGTATTCAATATACATCAGCAAGCACATGAGTCATGGGTAAACATGACTTAGGCAGAGTTTGGACAAGCCAAGATTTACAGGTGTGGCGAGCATCCTGGAAGAATGTCATGTCTAGAGGTAACAACGGCACAGGATGGGGGTTTCAGCTGATGATCTGATGCAGGTTGTGGAAACTGGCAATCAGATGAAGAGACAATTGGTTTGGTTCAATCTTTGAAAGGCATTCCCATGCTGCTGTCTCAGATAAAGGTTCAGAAGATCAGTGCAATTAAGTGGGCCAAAGCTGTCCAATACCGATTTTTGAAATGAGCAGAAGCATAAATCAGAGTGGAGAGGTGATGAGATCTAGCCAGTGTTTTCAGCACATGAATCAGATTTGACATATTTTGGAAGATATTTCTTTGAAAGTCAAACCTTAACAGATCCATTGCAATTGGAACATTGAATCTGAATGCAAAAACAAATAAACTACAACTTTGTTTTCAATCAATCTCAGCTTGTAATGGAAAGCAGAATTTGCCAGTCATCTGACTACTATAGTAAGCAAACTCTTGTATTAAGTTTAATTAATACACAACTCTTCCCAGTTTGTTTCTGAGCTCATTCCATGCTAACAACCAATTCTGCAATTTTCAAAGATATGATCACGCATGGTTCTGTAAACCTAACATTTCTGAATAACAATGTTGCAGATCTGATATTAAAATTCAATGGGAATCAAAAGTACTTCAAACAGAATTTACAGCCGTAAACAGTCAAATGTCTGAATTTTTAAAAAATTTCAGACAAAATAGCCAATAAATTGGAGTCTGACATACTATATTTAAACCAAATTAATCTATCAAACCTAAAAGTGAATGCCCTTTTACTAAACACCAATTAAAATTGAGAATTACAATGCTTCAACTCAAAATTTGAAAGCAACTAACATGGAGCCTACACAAATCTTAAAATTTTATATCTAAAACAACCTGAACAGAAGAGAATCTTACCTGTGACCAAAACAGTGGCGTTTCCCTTAAGCAGCTGAGGACACCAGCCAATCCTGTTGTCAACCAATTTAAACCAACTTTACAGACTGCAGAAAGAATAAACGGGATGACAAATCAATGTCTGCAATACTCAATGCAATCAGCCTGTTGTCGTGTACATGAATGTCACGATGTAAGACCGCATCTTCTGGAATCAGTACAAACTGAACATTTCAGAATTCCTCAACTTTCCACGTTGTGCAATATTAACAATCAAATCTCCCCTAGCTAAATACAAAGTGATACTATGAATTCAAGACAATAATCAGATCTCCAGAGCCAACTGAGGGGAAGAAAAGCACAGGAATATGGGAGCCTACACAGCTAAAAAATTTCCCTAGATTCTGGTCATGAAAACTTATGAAAAACATTTTCCTGAGTTCAACCTTCGATGAGGTACAATTCCATGGATGCCTGGGACCCTTTTTTATTCCTTACTCAAGTAGCCATGCTAGCACAATTCTAGACCATAGATGTCAGGAAGTTAGCAAACCTTGCCAAACACAAACCCACCGTGGCCTAATGCGCACAACTTCCAACAGAGATTAATGGGCAGCAGCCAAGTTCTAGTTATTACAAGAACTACATCTTACTATCCCAAGGATGGCCCCCTTCCGTTGCACTGACTAAGATTAGCTAATTCGCTGAAGATCAGGGCTTAATTCTGAGACTTCAGTAGACTGTATGATTCAGCTATTTCACACTGAGGTACTGGAATTTAGAACGATATACACTTCCTAAAGGTCTTCCAACTTTGAAGTAGAAGTTTGGCATTTGAATTTGGCAGACCTCAAATAACTTTGGATTTAATTATTGTTTTGTAACTACATTACATTCATGAAGACTTTAAATTAGAAGACTTGTGACATTGTCCTTGTCAATTGGAAATGAGGAAAGACCTCAGGTGTTCTACTAAAAAAAATTCCAGCTTTCTACAACGTATGACTATCATTTGTTTAGAAACATCATTGGTCAATATCCAACACAAGCAATCTTTTGACAATTTGTTATGATACCAACAGAAACTTCCACAAATACTCTGGCGTTTAACAAGTTAGCTAAGAGATTTTTTTAAAACTACAAATCTTCGTGTATAAATTTATATGCCAAAAATTAAAAAAATTGTGCATTACAATCAGACTCCAAAATTTCTGGCCAGGGCAGGAGGAAGATGTATGCCATTAACTATCTTTTGATTTACAATGCAAACGTTCATGTACATCATTAGGCTTTTCATTATTTCAGAATAACGCTGCTCATGAAAAATATTTTATCATGGTAAAAGGCAAAAATTTAGCTGAATAATGTAAGTAGTTTAGAATTCAAGCATTAAAGTTGACTGGAGAATTCCTGCTTCGTGCTTATTTCACTGAATTTTTTGAACTTTTCCTATTAGCTATTCCATTAGAAGTTACTTACTCAAAACGTTTAGGAAAGTATAAAAATTATCCCGAATGCAGAAGGCCACCACAGGGAATGAACAGTTCACTGTGATGATTGTGACAAAGATTTAGGCACAGGAGTGATAACAAAAGACAACAATCTCATTAAAGCAAAAATTGGAGCTGTGAATCGTGAATTAGTCATCATTTGAATCCGGAGTCTGGATTCACCGCAGCACTTTTAAAAATGTGTCTGTTACCAGTAGCTGATGTTGTTTCAGGTCAAGAACATGTTTAGGGATTTGCAGTGAAGAATATAAATTATTAAAAACAAGTGTGTTTCCATGAGAATCCATGCTATCAAGAGTAATGTACTCAGTTGGAAATTTAAACTTTTGCAAAATATAATCTGTTTATATGGGCAGATGCAATATGTTATTTACAAAGCACCTTTTAGAATTTTTAAAAATAAATATAAAGAAATAGAATGGACAATTATAATGAAACGGGATTGAGAATGTCAAACTTAATTATGAAGTGGATGGCAAGTCACTTAAGATGTGTGATCCAGTTAAGATAACAAGGATCAGATGAAAGGTCTTACATTCCATACTACCTTGCCCCTAAACTCATAAACCTTGACTGTTAACTAAAAGTCTGTGCAAAGACACAGTAACGTGCTCTTAAAGATCATTCAAAGGAGGCATACAAGGCTTTCTGCAAGTGGAAGCGTGTGGTGTAGTTAACAAGCCCAAGGAAGAGATTCAAAAATTCCTTTGGTCTAGGCTCCTACACATCCTCAATGGCTTATATATATGAATTTAAAACCGTTTCTCGCTCCACAGATGCTGAGTTTCCCCAGCTTTTTGGAGTTTATTGCAGATTTGCAGTATCAGTAGTACTTTGCTTTCATATGCCCATAACTTCAAAGTAATCCAAAACTACTGAAATATTATACATAAGATTTTTGAATACCTCCCCTCTCTAATCATACAAAACTATTTACTTAACATCACCAAATCCTGCCTAGTTTGTTTTATATCATAACTCCCTGCGTTTAAAAAAGCTTTAAATAAAAGTGGAAATACTGGTCTTAATTTAAGGATAATTAGAGAAATGTTTTTCATGCTCAGTGCTGTTAGCATACGAATGCTTTAATAAAGTGTCTTTGAAGCTAGTCAGTAATAGTTGAAAGCCCAAAACCTAAGGGGGAGGGGAGGGGTGAGAGAACAGTATTGGAGACAATAGTTCCAAAATGCAGCAGAAACTGGTAAATGATAAACTGACTGACTTCCTTCCATGCATGTCTTTGTGATTAAAACAGGGATCACCTAACTTCCTTTTAAAATGGTATATTTTTCCATGGAGGAGTCCCAAATCAGATGTGACACAGCCTCTATCTTGTAAATAAAATAACTTGCACCCCAACTAAGAGCAGTGGCATGACAATTCTATTTCCTTTAGCAGCCATCCTTGAGGCAGAAGGGAACCTGTCAATTTAACATCAATTGTGCCACACTGCAAGGGTCACAATGCCCAATAACAATTAAATTCTGACAAAGCAATGGAATCTGAGAAACTTATAAAGAAAAGGAAACCTGGATTTTAACTGTAGAGCCAAGTTGACATTCCCCCCCCCCCACAGAATCCCTACAGTACGGAAGCAGGCCATTCGGCCCATTCAGTCCACACTGACCCACCAGACTCAATCCCCGACCCTATTCCTGTAACCTTGCATTTCCCATGGCTATGGTTTTTGTAACCAAAATAAGTTGCACAAATGAAGAAAAAAAAGTTACAAAACAGGAATGCTGTAAACAACCGAAAAGTCCAACCTTTGCTGGTAAAGGAATATTCAGGTGACATTTTCTTTTATAAATAATCGTTAATTACTGAAAAAATAGCATACTACATAATCAACAAGCTATTATATAACTGATGTTTTAAAGGGAAAGCATTACAATCTCTTGAAACAATGATTTTGTTCCATTCCTTTGTCACTTAATTTAACATGGAATACCAACTTTTGTGGTTAAAGCTGCTTCTCAGAAAACTGCAGTAGGGTTAAGCAGTTAATAATCTTGTAACGGGTGCGAGAGAAGTTTGTTTCATCATACTATACTCAAAATAGTCAACTCTTCCTGATATTTTTAAAAAAAGGAAATAGAAGATGCTAAAAAGTTGCTGGCAGACATATTTACAAGTACACAAGATTACAGGATGTAAAGATATTTTATTTCTGTTAAAAATATGCTTTTCCAGTTATACTCCCCCAAAGTCTTCCAAAAAGTGTTAGTGAGGACAGACAGTACTACAGGGATGCAAAGGATCCTTCACCTCTTGGCAAACTAAAACAATTTTTAAAAAACTGGAAAGTACATATGGAAAAACTCAAGTAGATTACAAATGACACTGAATAGTAAAGTCTATCTATAAAACTTCCCAGCATATCAACTGTTCCTCAGGATAGTCAATATACATTAACCCAAATATAAAATTATCTAATATACAACAGTGCAGTAATGTGTAGTTAATATAAATAACCTGGATTCTCATCAAATCCTATTTGAGAATTGAATTATGCTGCCCTACTAAAATTGTTAATTTTAACGGCATAAATATTATTTTATAAGTTATAGTTTAGGTGTCTTCACTTCTAATTTCTTATTGAAAATCAAATCTAACATGCTACTGATTTCATAAAATGTTCAGATTGATCTGGTGATAAAACCAATCCCAATCTGTATCCCAGAATCTAGTCAATTCAAAGAATAGCAGAATTTGTCATGTCTACAATACATGACACTGCTACTCATTATTTCAGAAATTAACTTTCAGACTGAAAATGCAGGTGCAGAGAGTGACAACACCAGACATCAAACAGACGGTACATCACGAGTGGATTTACAGTACAAACAAGGAACTATTCTATCACAACAAACAACTTGGATCAACTTACTACCAGTCAAATGTAGATGACAAATACAACACTAACTCGACTCATTGGCTTGTGACAATCAGCTCTTAGTTGATACTAAGAATGTGAAACAAAAGAGAAGGGTCCAAGACGAATTTTGTTTTAAATGCAATACAGAACTTGTAAACATTCAAAAATATAGCACAAGTTTAATGACTTTTTGTCAAGGATTAAAGTGATCTTAACTGATAATTTATATAGTACAAACATCAACATTCAAATCAATGCGCACACACACACAGGCCATCATGGCTCAGGTGTTCCAATACCAATAATTCCTCTCACTGGTCATTTTACCCATTTGCTCTCGGCTGTACAAAAACAACTTAACTCCAATCTCAAACAACAATTGCACCCAAACAATTTGAGCTCTAACAGAGGCAAAGAATTCAAGACCAATTAAACTTCTAAAATAAAAAATCCACTCCATTTATTTTTCTGGAGACAGTAGTTGCTGCCAGGTTTCCTCAGATTACTGCCACAAGACCAAGAATTTTGGCAATGTCAAAGAAAATCAACAAAAAAGATTATTTATGCACCCTCCTAAATTGTGTGAAGCACTTTGGGAGTCTACTACAGATTTGGCTTTCCAAACATGGCTGTATCCAGACAGTTACCTGAGGTGCAAAGTGTTTTCAGAAATGTACACATTACAAGGAGAGATCAAGCCCACTGTTAATCAATATCAGTCATATTAATGCAATTTACCCTATTTTAGCACCATTGTGTTAACCAGAATGACACCACATTTCCTTGTGAACCAAGTCTAGCTGCACAAGATATTCCTCCTCCTGCAAACACCCACTACTTCAGTCAGGGCAGCCAGACTCACCAAGCACTGGCAGGCCAGTCATAGCCCATCATATGCATTTGTTCCAAATTTGTAGCTGTTGCACTTCAAACATGACTATTTACATTATTTGCACAATTAAATGAAATAACTGCTGCTTGCTCAAAGGCAGATCTGGCCATTTAACCAGCTTAAGACATCCACCAGCACTAAAAACAAATGTAATAAAGGCAATACTCAAAGCACAGATGCTGCCAGACCTGCCGAGCTTTTCCAGTAAATTCTACGTCTGATTTACAACATCCACAGACCTTTCAGTTCTCATTTCAGTGCATCGTTCCGGATTATCTCTAAATTCAGCAAAGCTGAGCCGACAGACATACCGAATATTGCTTTGTGTGAAGGCTGTGAAAACCAAAATGCAATTAGACAGGACATCCCAAAGCGTATTAAAGCTAATTTTTAAAAAAAATTACAGTATAATCAATCACTGCTGCAAAAACAGGAACAGGACAGCCAACTCACACAGCAAGATCCCACACAATGAATAATCTTGACTCAGACAAAAGTGCTACCTCTTCAAGTCATGGCTGATGCCAGTACCTCATTTCTGACACAGGGTGGTTAATAAACAATCAACAGAAATGCAACTCCACTTCACATTGGGAGATTTACACCAATGTTCAGAGAAGCATTTAGGAGACTGACTCTCTCATCAATTTAAACACAAGACTAAGGGTTAAGGAAATAAGGTGAATATAAAATATGCCAGGTAAAAAATAGTGTCACCCAACAAATGCCAATACGTGTACATAGCAATCAGCAACAAAATCAATGTGGTCCATCAGGTCTCCTTTGCTTAGAATGGATAAGAGAATCATTATCCAAGAAACAGGAAAAGCAAGTGTCACAGCACAGTATCTGCTAATGTCAAACAAACCATTATTGCAGCAAAACAAATTAATCCTAACACCAATTCACTGGTATTTACCATCTCTCTGCCACAACCAAAACTGGAAACACGTAAGTTGAGGAATCATCCATAGCCTTTACTCAGGTGAACTGCAGTGCCAGTTGTGAAAGTGGCGAACAACAGCATTGGCAATTAATTCAGTTCACAACAAGGTGCACACTTATACTGGGAAGGAGGATTAAGAAAAATACAAACCTTAGCATATTTAAGCTTTGTAAATCACCAACATTCTGTTTCAAAATGACTTGCTACACAAGTTCAACGCAAACCACAAAATGAGAAATCAACAGAATAGGAACGTTTTTTCCAGAATGATGAGGGGAAATAACCATCACTTTGAAAAGTTCTAAACCACATAATCAATTCTAACAGCATCGTTATTTGTTGTGAAACAAGATTTCCTAACCAGAAGAAACTGATCATTCAACATTCTGAATATAGCACATACATTAGCAACACAGATTGTAGAGGCAAAACTAGAAATCTTAACATATGCAACTCAAAAATAACACTTGAAACCGCAGGCTTAAATAAGTTTTACACAATTTTAAATCAGATTCAGTTAAAGGCACCTTCTTTAGGGAACACAAATTTAAAAATATTTACAGAAGTCCTTGTTAAAAATTCAACAGTTTGAACATTAATCAAACCTTTGCAGAATTACCACCAAGTTCAACATATTATAATCCAGGAGATCATCTATACTGAACAGTGTTAGTTCTTAAATACACTTATCTGAAACATGATCAGGAAGAATGCAATTACAACTTGTTCATTTTCTCAAAACAGAGATTGTAAAATACCATTGCTCAAAGAAAGCAGAATCTTGCAACTTTATCACCAGCACATTAAATAGAATCAAGCTCTTCAAATGCCACAAAACTTTAGTTCATTAAATCATCTTGTACTGCTTGATACATGATTCTAAAACAAAACCAAAGTGATCAAAGTTTATAAATTCCAAGCTCAAGCAAAATTATGCTGCAAATACTGCTTGATCTGAAGAACATGAACCTGCCAAATAGCTTCAAAAGATACTCATTTTAGATCAATTCTATTATTATTCAAGGCAACTGATGTAATATTTGTTCCACAACAAAGCAATATAAACGATAATTGTTAGCCATTTGCTGCAAATATTTCCAGCTCCACATCTACTAATTCCTTGAAAAAACATTTAAACATTGGTACGCATTTCAGACAGACACCATCACTTCCAAACAATTAGAGATGTATTTAAACACCGTGCTTGAGACCACCAGAAGCCTCAAATCACTTCACAGGCAATAAATTGCTTTTTGCAGCAGTCACTATTGTAATATGGTAAACACGGCAAAAAGCCAAATCCTTTGAAAGCCACCTTTAACTAACAATATTCATACTCAAATAATCCAGAAGTTTTGCAATCTTTCTGTAAACTAAATAATCTACAGCCTTCGGAATGAAATCTCACACAGATTCTGAACATTATAAGCTAGTGAACAGAGTACTGTAAGAATCAACCTATTGCTTAGGAATACCACAATAATCTTAAACATCAAGGAAGCACATCCCACTATGAAACAGTGGGTCTGTCTTTTTTCAAGTCCTAAACAGATATGAAGGCCATTCCAACATCAAGGTAACAAAAACATCTCATCTAATTTTAAAAAACTTGTAGAATCAACCATGAAAACAAATACACCAAATTAAAGTGCAAAGGTTCAAATTTAGTTCATGTTTTCATGCCCTTTGTGTAATTAGGAAAAGTTGTTTCTTTGCTGAAAATTTTAAACTCTCCTAATGAAGGAGGATTTCAATGCCAGCATTAAAACAGGGCTATAGTACAGGATCCAGGATAAAGCTGCTTATTTCGCACAAAGAAAATGCATCTTTCACTTGAAAAGTAAGCTTTAACCAATTAAGGAGTTATTTTGTCTAACTGAAATCAAAAACTTAGGCTACACCTATTTATACAATTACAGCAACATGCCTCTTCAGATACAGAAACCTAATAGTCTCAAACGTAATCCACTGTCTATGCTGACTTCAAGGAAAGAAAAAATTTTAAGATTCCAGAGGTGACCAGAAGAGTTGGAAGGTTTGAGGGAATGGAAAGACACCAAAGAGAGCTGTGCTGGGGAACAAAAAGTTGCATTGATTGATACTCATTGGCCCTTTAAAGGGTACAGCTTTGATGCGATCTACATTGAACAATTGAGATTTTTTTTAATTGATTCACAGGATGTGGTTCTTTGGCAATGGATGCAGTTATTGCTCATTTGTGCCTAGTTGCTGATACAAAAGAATTGGTTACTGTGCGATTGCAACAAGTAGTTAAGAGTCAACTACATTTGTATGTGAGTGAAATTCTATACTATACAAACACAAGTAGACTGCTCAGTTCCTCGAGCCTGCCCAACCACTGAATGGGATCATAGCCGATCTGACATCCTCCACACACTTTCCTGCTCTTTCCCCCTTAACCCTTGATTCCTGACTGTTCAAGAATCTATCTCAGCCTCAAATGTACAAAAGAACTATACTCGGCAGCATGGTGGCACAGTAGTTACAACTGCTGCCTCACAGCACTAGGGACCTAGGTACAACTCCAGCCTGGGTGACTGTATGGAATTTGCATGCCTTGTGTCTGTGTGGGTCACCATTGGGTGCTCCAGTTTCCTTATACAGTACAAAGATGTGCTAATTAGGTGGACTGGCCATGCTAAATTGCTCCATCATGTTCAGGGATGTACAGGCTAGGTGGGTTAGCCATGATAAATGAAGGATTATGGGGATAGGGTAGTGGGCTAGATCTGGATGGGGCATTTTTCAAAGGGATGGTGTACTCACTGGGCCAATAGCCTCTATCTCCACTGTACGGATTTTATTGTATGCCATTTTGGAAGCTTTGGAGAAAGTGCAGCAAAGGTTTACCAGGCTGTTGCCTGGTCTTGAGGGCACTGGCTACAAGGAAAGGTTAAAAAGACTTAGACTGTTTTCACTGGAAAGATGGTGCTTGAGAGGGGATCTGATAGAAGTCTACAAAATTGAGAGGCATAGATAGGATGGATAGTCAGAAGCTTTCTCCTCCAAGATTGAAGTTTCAATTACAAGCGGGCATGGGTTCAAGGTGAACGGGGAGAAGTTTAAGGGAGATGTGCAAGGAAAATTTTTCAGTGATAGGAGCCTGGAATGCACTGCCAGAAGTGGTGGATGCATGAATAGACGAAGGATACAGAGGGATAATGACCGAGTAAGGGCAGAAGGTTTGTTTTTTTTAAGTTTACTCAGGGCATAATGATTGACACAGGCTTGGAGGGTCAAAGAGCCTGTTCCATGTGCTGTACTTCTCTTTTGTTAGACTCTGGTCCAAGGCATGGAGTTCTAAAAAGTAAAAGCCTTCTGAGAGAGGAGATTTCTCATCTCAGTCTTAAACTGGCACACTTAATTCTGGTCTTGGATCCATGAAGGGAAACATCCTCAATATTTACCCTGTCAGGCCCCTTAGGAACCTTGTGTTTTGATGAGATCACCTCTCACCCTTCTAAGCTCCAGTCAGTCAAGTTGGCCTTTGCATGTAAGACAATTCATTCACACTGGGATCATCCTAGTGAACGTTCCAATGTAATGACATATTTTCTTAAATAAGGGGGCTGAAACTGCCCGTGTAATCTCAGAATGGCTACAGCACAGGAGGTCATTTAGTACCAGTTTACACTTGCATCCTTTGTTTTAAACAGTAGACTCCAGAGACCCAACCACTGGTTGCATTTAAAAAGAAAAATCAACTGTCATGTCACCTTGACTCCCTGACGTTTATAGCACAAAAAAAACCATTCAGCTGACTACATCCAGTATGATCAAAGATCTGACAATATTAACACCATTTTCTAGTTCTTGTCTTATAGCTCCAGAAGCTTTGGCAATGCCAACAGATGTCTGAATATTTAAATGTTACAAGAGTTTCTTACTCAACTACTCCCTCACAGTGAGTTCCAGACTCTCATCACCCTCCGAGTTTAAAAAAAACTCAACTTTCACTTAGATTTAAGATGAGAGGTAGAAGCTATGTCCCCTGTTTAATGACCACTCTACTAAAAGTGCATTCCTATTCCACCTATCTATGCTCCACTATCATGCCTCCTTTCAATCTTCGCTGTGCCAAGTAAAAGATCCCCGGCTTGACAACGTTTCTTCAACATAGACCACCGTGCCCAAGCGTCATCCTGGCAAATTCTCTCTGCCCCTCTCTACTGCAAATTCTTTTTATTATGTTGTGACTGGAAATGCATGCAATAGTTAAGCTGTGACCTATTTAGTGCTTTATACAGAAATAAAACAAAGCACTACACCTCAGTTCCAAAGAATCACAGAGCACAAAATTTTAAGTGTTTCTCTCCACGACTGCTGCTAAGATCTGCTTAATTTTTGCCAACAATTTCTGTTTTTATCTCAGACCTTGAGCACCCATAGTATTTTACTTTTATTTTAGTATTTTATATAGTATCAGCATAACTGTATCTTTTACTCCGTGAGCACTTCTTCCAAACGTTCTCCAATCTATATACTCCTTTCACATGCTCAGCTAGGCTATTATAGCAAGTAGTTAGTAGGAACTGCAGATGCTGAAGAATCTGAGATAACAAGGTGAAGAGCTGGATGAACACAGCAGGCCAAGCAGCAGAGGAATAGGAAAGCTGATGTTTCAGGCCTATGATGCGGATCTAGGCCCAAAACATCAGCTTTCTTGCTCCTCTGATGCTGCTTGGTCTGCTGTATTCATTCAACTCTATACCTTGTTATGTCTATTATAATAAGTATCCTGCTGTGGGCTCCTGTTCTCTCTGCACTATGAATGTGCCTACATTTCCTCTACCTTCTTGGGGCTTTCATGGGGTAAATAATATTGAGAGGGCCAAGCTAGAGATGAACTGCTCCATTTAGTAGAAAAG
The DNA here is from genome assembly GCF_030684315.1 of Stegostoma tigrinum. Lineage (NCBI taxonomy): Eukaryota > Metazoa > Chordata > Chondrichthyes > Orectolobiformes > Stegostomatidae > Stegostoma > Stegostoma tigrinum. The sequence goes on from NC_081372.1 coordinate 3,034,985, forward strand.
TCACTGATCATTGGTTTATTGTAATTCTTAGAAGGACAAGAGGGGAGTTGGGAAATACTCTCATGCAGAGGGTGATAGGATCTGGAATTCTGTTCAAAAATGCGATAGATGCAGACATCCTTTTCACATTTAAACTCTTTAAACGCTTTGAACTGTGGACCAAAAGCTAGAAGGTTAGATTGATGCAGCATTTGTAACCAACACGGACACAGTCGTCCAAGTGGCTACCCCGTGTCATCATATTTGGTTTTCTTCCTACCGAAGTAGGATCGCTGATTCCTGGAACCATTATCAGAAATCTTTTGTGCACCTCTGCAGCCCCTCTAAAGCTTACTAAATTAAGCCAGAGCTAATGTGGTGCATCAACTAATTTAGTGATGTAATTCTGGTTTGTGTCGAGAGGTAAATAATTTCTTCCAAGGAGTGATTGAGGAAATCAGTTAATTAAATAAATTGGAAAAGCGAGAAATCTTTATTGGAGAACATACATTACATAATACACAACATTTCTTTTAACACTATAAGCCAAAACTTCGCATCAAAAGCAGTTAAAGAACACAGAATTCCTTATCAGTTAGATCTTGAAAATAAGTAAGACATTCAGTCCAAATGGTACTGCACATACCTCGTCTATCTTTTAAAGCCACTTGCCAGCAAGTTAGAAAGCAGAATTGGACCAAAATAATTCATGCGATCAGGATTAATGCCTAAAAGAAAGGCTGAACAAGCAAAGTTTAACAATAAGGTTGACATCAGAATTCCAGTCAAATCTCTCACAAATCATTCTGTCCAATTTATCATTTAGACCATTAAAACAAACAAGTATGGTGCACAAGTTTAAAGTATAAACATGCTCAACTGTAATTTCTCCTGGTGCAAAATTTGAGAACTTATCAAGTAAAAGTAACTCAAATATTTTTCTCCCAAATAGAACTACATTTATCTGCTTTCAAATCTTTACGAGAATCTTGTTGTACGGATTGGCTCAACAAAGGAGAAATGATAGTTTGCTGTGTGTAGACTAAACAAAATTGGGACATTACTTTTAGATGAAGAGATTGATCACAGCCGGACTTCCTAATACATTCACCAACTGCCTGGGAGCAACATCATGCAACTGTCCTTTAATTAACATTACCACAAATACTGCAGATGGCACAGCTGACCAGCCTACTGACCCTTATACGAACAGTAGCCACTGAAACATGGCTATAAAAGCCATGGAGACGAATCTCAATCAGATTCATTTGAAAAGCCAAGGAGAAACAAAACTGAAAAGGGAACAGAGGGTCGCATTTCCTCCACACTGCTGCAACCTTTTGGAGGTGCCAGTGTTAGATGGGATGGGCAACGTCAGAAGTCACATGACACCAGGTTATAATCCAGATTTATTTGAAATCACAAACCTGTAGAGTGCTTCTCCTTCATCAGGTGAAATGAACAGAAGCACAGGTACAGAATTTGTAGGCAGATAGATCAAAAGATTGTACAAATGGAGTGCATGGAGCGTTGCAATTAACAGGTCTCACAAGACAACGGACATTTCTCCTGGTAACTAAATTCACTTTCAAATCCCAGGATAGCCTTAAAACTTTTCTTAACCAGATTCTAATTTTAAATTATCACACCATTTCTTAAAATAAAATGAATGTTTAAGCTGAGAACTTTGAATGCTGGAGACCTGAGTCAAAATCAAAGGATAAGATTGTTTTGATTCAGCTTATTCTAATAGTTAATTTAAATTTAACCATAACACAGAAAAGTCCCGTGTCATAAAAGTTTCGTCAGTAACAACATTGTCACCTATGGAAAAAGTGATCCATTAAAAAAATTAAAATAGTTCTTACAGTTGAAATATAAACAAAACGGTTACACGAATAGTATTTTTTCAGGTCTCCTATGATGCCACACATCCTCACTGTACCTAAGTTGTTTGCTCCACAAATTAATAATTGGTTCTAAAGCACAATATTTTGGCTGATTTTGCCACATTTTAAAACTGACACACTGGAATTCCAGAATGCAGAAATATCATTCAACAAATTTCTTGTTAGGCACAATACTCATCTTAAAGTTTCAGTAAATTCAATTGAACAGTTACTTCTGATTTCATAACTACCAATAATTTGACCGAGATTGGTTTACTCAGCACTTTGTGCATTAGTGGAAAGAGAAGACACAATCCTATTAATATGCTTAAGACAAAACTGTGCTTTAGGCTGTTATTAACTTTAAACTTATAATTTAAAATAGTTTCTAAAGCTGCAAATGAGAACAGAATCTGACTCCATATCATACTACATTACGGCCCTCAAAGATCAGCACATAATGCAAGATTAAAGTCTTGAAATTCCAGATGCTTAACATCGCAGGAATTCCAACACAAGGCATCATACAGCCCATCATACCTGCGCCAGTTCCACTTTGGAGCTAGCTCCTCTAGCCAACGGCTTTGCTCTCTGTACCCTTTGCTTTTCTTCAGGTGTTTATCTAATCCTATTTTCAGAGACTACAAATCAATTGTATTTCAGTAGATCTCTGCAAGTACAAACTTTCCAAATTCACTCAACTGTGTGCATGTAAGAAGCAGACAGGGAGAGTGAAAGCGAAGTGAAGGGGGAGGGAATAAAATTACACAGATTTGAATATCTCCGTTGTAATGAAATCTGTAACAATCTGAAGATCTTCCACCTGTGCACTGCTCCATATGCCACAGTCCTGGGCAAAGCCTAGGTAAGAATATCAACCAATAGTGTATACTGTAGTTGCAGGGTAAACCAAGATGAGAAAAAAAAAAGACCAAAATGTGATGAGGATTTTAAACTGATAGTTTGTTCCAACTTATCAAGTAACTACTCTAATGTGTAGGTCAACAAGTGCCAAAATCTTAGTGGGTAATTGGGACTGTGGTTGCTGAATGCACATCAAGACTCAAAGGACTTAGTCAAACTGCTCTACTGATCTTGACGTGAGACTTGTCAAATCGATGGTTCTCCATCCAAGGAAACAGAGCTCAATTCATGCCATGGAATTGTAACCAAATAGGGTCATAAGAAAGAGGAACAGCAATTTTTTGGCCCCTCAAGCCTTCTCCACCATTCAGTAGGGTCATGGCCGAGTTAGTCAGTAGATACAAGAAGAAACTTGGTAGAGTAAATAAACTTCTATACTGGGATACTTAAAAAGAGCTTGTTCAACAGTCTAAAAATTATCGTTCTTACAATTAAGATCAGGGAATTTTAACAGTTTAAAATATTTCTAAAACTCTTAATTGCTAAAGTTTACTCTATATTTTCAGTTGTGGCCTCTCATCTCACTTGGTTTTAAACCTATGAAATGCTTAAAACTTTGTTACTCCAGTTTGAAATTTCAGGTAATACATAGTTTAGGATCTTGGGTAGTTAACAAATAAATAGCAAATACGAGCTGATTAAACTATCCAAATATGCTGACTTGCTGAAGCCAGAATTGCCAGATGGTAATCCAATTATTTAAAAGCACTGTAACTTATTTATTGTGTTTCTTTTCTCCAAAATACATATTTTGGTTGCGGGCAGAATATTCAAGTGTTCAGAATTAAAAAGAAGGTAACTTACTTTCCCACACCTAACTAAAACTCAACACCAAACAAAAAATGGCAAAGCTGATTCAAAATTAATGTCCCAAATAAACACTAGAGTACCAAGTCTATACAATAAGGCTAAATTGTTACCAAGGCTCATTCTCTAGCTGCAGTCTCTAAAGCTGGGATGCACCTGTTTGATGAATATCACAAACAAGTGGATGATCTTCACAAAATATTTCCACATCACACAAAGTTCAAAATAAACAAAAAGGTTGTCATGCAAATGCTGTCAGCTTTGTTCTTATTTTCAGGACTGATGTACTTGAACTGGAAGGGTTTCAGTTGGTGTAAACAAAAAGTCACTGTCACACTTTAGCATATGATGCATTCAGAATTAGGGTTCATATCACCAACTAATAGCCAAACCATCACGCTTCCTTTATTCGTTAACTTTTAGTTAACAAAAACACCAGGGCATATTGGAAAAATAAGTAGCTGAGTCTAATGCCTCAATTATATATTGTAAAATGCATGTAAACAGGGTTACAAACGTGCTCATAAAGAACTTTAAATTGCATTTAATGTAATATGTACTGAATGACACTATCAGGAGACAGACTGGGCACAACTAAATTGCACTTGGTCAAAACTGCTCCAGGGACAAACTGATGTGACAAGTTACACAATCTAACAAGGCTTTACAACAAGCAACGCAAACAAACCAGATCTGGCTGACATCCATTTTACAGCAAGGTCCTAAATAAAGAAAATAAAACGTTAAAATGCAAGTAGTATAGAAATCAATACTCAAAAATTTCAAAAAATCTCAAATCCAACCAGCCTAATACAAACAAGGTTGATGCACATAAACTCTCTACCATTTCAAGAATATTTTCCTTTGGCTCAAACTTCATTCTTTATACTTTACGATTTTAAAAAACAATCTGACTTGTCCTACATTCAGAACCATTTAACAAAAAAATATGTCCTTTCAGAAAGCCATGGACCAACACATGCAGATCGTTAAAAAGGGATGCATTACACGAGACCAAATATCCTTTACAATTTTTAAAAGCGTGCAGTATCCACAAAATGAAACCAGTAAATACCTGCAGATTATTTGAGACACAAAATCTGGATCTTGAACAGTTAAAAAAACAAGGCCAATGTTTTAATGTGCCTTCAGGATTAAACAGTATGTGATTGGTGCTGAAATCCTCCTTTCGCTTTAAGGCAGAGATACCACTTGCTTTTAAGTATTACTATTGAGCCCAAGAGGTATGCACCGAGTGATTTAGCTGAGTGCCCGAGCTCCGGGTGGAATCCTCCCCATTCCCACCCGGAGTCTGGAAAGATTCGACCCCCAGCTCTCTCCCTCCCCTCCTCTTCACTCCATCCCAGGCTGTGGGATGACTTGTCCTCTCCCCGACTCCCCAGCTCCTGATTCCTTCCACGGTCCCTCTTGCTGCGCATGCACACTCTTTGTCCGCTCCTAGTGCGCGCACAAAGCGCCGCAATCGCCCCTCACACAGGCCGCCGCCAACTCAGACTCAATTCAACTAAAATCCATTCACCGTACAATCCAAACCGCCAGTGAGCAGGGAGACCAAAGGGGGAGGTGGCGGGGGGAATGCTAGCGATAGGCCTACCCGGGCGCACACATCCCCATTCCCCCCCCCGCGGGGAGGCCTAGTTGCTCGGTCCGCCGAAAGGCCCGAGCGCGGAGTCGGCCGGGGAGGAGAGGAAAAACAGCGGCATTTACTGACAGACAACACAACCCATTCCCGGCCCTGCACGGCCGCAGGAAGCCGAGCGAGCGACGCCCTTACCGGTGACACGGGAGCTAAAGGATTAACTAGGGGTGGGCCTGAGGGTTTAAGCGAGCGGACGCCCGGCTGCTCTCCCGCTCCCGCTCGTTTCCTCACTCAGCCTCAACAACATGGCGGCGAGGAGCTGGCCCCGCCCCCACGAGACGTCGCGAGAACGGACCACCTCCCTAGATCCCGCGTCTGGCGTTTCACACATTGTCCCCGCCCACTGATGGCGACCCTGGAACATGGTGTGGCGATGTCGTCAACGGCGTGACGTCGAGCATCATTACGTCACGGTGCCATCTGGAGTACCAGCAGCCCCAACCTTGGCAAATGATCTGAGGATGTGGGTTCGAGTCCTACCACATCAGGTGAGGACTTTTAAATTCAATAATTTTGTGGAATTAAAAACTGAACGGAATGGCGACCATAAAAAAACCATTGTCAGATTTTGTTCACTAATACTAGTATATGAGGGATAGTTCCTTAGGTGATAATGAGAATTTTATTGCATTAGGAAAGATTTATGAGTGGACACAGCAAATATTGATGGCTATTACTTTGGTATCAGTTAAAGCAATAAAGGTATGATTTTATTTTGCTCCGGAAAAAAGCACTAATGGCTTGGAAAGCTTTTATTTTCACTTCTCAAGAAATTCTGGTTGAGGTTGGATATGAGCAATGGTTTCTCTTACAGAAAGGAATTAATTCATGAAAGTTCCAGACTAGAAGTGTTTGGTTACAGCCCTGAAGAAATTATCCAAAGCTAAGAAATTCTAAACTCAGTTGTGAGAATAGTCAAGGAAGAGGCTGTCACACTCTCAAGACTGGAAATTAAAACAGTCAATTAAAAGTCAAACCTGTAGATGTTAAAGAGAAGGGAATTCTCTCTGGTGTTTAAGTACTGCCAAGAGGTGCTGTTAAAAATGAATAAAATATCATATTTTTACTGTAAATCTTTGAAATCTTCCAAGTTGTATTATTTGTAAATAGCTTTTTTTAAAATTTTTATCTTTTTGTCTTTGTTTCATTGTAAAAACCAAATCTGCATGTTTTGGTTTTGTATTTCAGTAAGAGACCACTTTATTAAATAAAAAGAAATGATGTATCAAACTGAAGGGTCTAGGTCCGAAACATCAGCTTTCCTGCTCCTCTGATGCTGCTTGGCCTGCTGTGTTCATCCAGCTCTACAACTTGTCATCTCAGAGTGGGATCTGACTTGTTCAGAAATAACATTATATCCAAATATTACATTCACAGGCTGGGTGAGAATCAATCTATTATACTATAACTAAGGAGCATGCATTAGTAAAATATCATGCTTCAGTTCATCCAAGGTAGAATGGAGTATGAGATATTTGTATCCTCAGGTCACATGCTCTGATACAGTAATGATACTGTGAACTTAACTCATAAAAGTTACACTGATGACTGTGAGACATATGAAAATATTATGGTAAATCTTCGATAATGGGAACTGCAGATGCTGGAGAATCCAAGATAACAAAGTGTGGAGCTGGATGAACACAGCAGGCCAAGCAGCATCTCAGGAGCACAAAAGCTGACGTTTCAGGCCTAGACCCTCCTCTGATGAAGGCTCTAGGCCCGAAACGTCAGCTTTTGTGCTCCTGAGATGCTGCTTGGCCTGCTGTGTTCATCCAGCTTCACACCTTGTTATCATGGTAAATCTTAGTTAATATTTTCATGCTTCTTTAAAATGAAATAACTCAGCACTAACAAAGGACTAAACTGTGAAACCTCTGCTTTAAATAATGAATGCATTTAAGAATCAGATAATTGGATACACTGATGAGAGCTTTGTAATTACATTTCTGTTGCAAAGAGCCTCTGCAAATCAGTTTTACTAATGAGATATCGACAAACTGGAGGCCTAGGCAATAAACATTTCACACACAGCGAGGTAACCTCTCCACGAGACCTTCTTTCAAGCTGTACATTTTTGATACTATTGGTTTTCTTGTTGGCCAGCAAAATCAAATGGTTAGAATCATTCTCCGACAAGAGTTCACTCAATAGCCGCACCATCTCAAGATTTCAACTAGAGTAGCCAAATGTTTATAAGAGGACTAGGAAGACCAGGGGATGTGGTACATAGAAGGGATTTACATTCCTACAGTAAGTACTTTTCCTGACCTCACCACACTCCAGTGTGCTTTATAATCAATGTTTATTTTTAATGTGTAGTCATTATCTATTTAAAGATCAACTTAAGACATATTATAACGCACCTCCAATACAAATGGGACATGAAACTAGACCACCTGGCTCAGAGGCAGGGACATGACCACTGAGCCTCAAACCTCTTTGAGTAGTCACTGTTGTGCTGTAGGAAACACAACCTGTAATAATGAACACATCAAACTCCTAGGAACGGCACTGAGATAAATCACCAGTTACAAACATCACCTTGAGGGATTAATATTGACCAGGATATCAGGATGAAATCTCTTGGGTTATCTTCAGACATTACCACAGAATCCTCTATATTCATCTGAGAAAACATCAGTCACAAAGCCAGTGCCTACACACATATTGGTGCAATGTTAAATTGGTATGCCCTCTGCCCATTTTACACAGGAAGAACATAAGAACTAGGAGCAGGCCATCCGGCCCCTTTTCGAGCCTGCTTCACCGTTCAATAAGATCATGGTTGATCTTTTGGAGACTCAGCTCCGCTTACCCGCCTGCACACCATAGCCCTTAATTCCTTTACTGGTCAAAAATTTATCTACCCTTGCCTTCAAAACATTCAGTGAGGTAGTTTCAACCACTTCACTGGGCAGGGAATTCCACAGATTCATAACCTTTGGGTGAAGAAGTTCCTCCTGACCTCAGTCCTACATCTGCTTCCCTTTATTTTGAAGTGATGCCCTCTAGTCCTAGTTTCACCTGCTAGCAGAAACAACCTCTCTGCCTCCACCTTATCTATTCCCATTATAATCTCATAACGTTTCTATAAGATCTCTCCTCATTCTTCTGAATTCCAATGAGTATAATCCCAGCCTCCTCAGTCTCTCCTCATAATCCAACCCTCTCAACCCTGGAATCAACCGAGTGAATCTCCTCTGCACCCCCTCCAGTGCTAGTATATCTCTTCTCAAGTAAGGAGACTAAAACTGCACACAGTACTCCAGGTGTGGCCTCACCAGGACCCTATACAGCTGCAGCATAGCCTCCCTGCTTTTAAACTCCATCCCTCTATCAATGACAGACAAAATTCCTTTTGCCTTTTTAAATTACCTGCTGCACCTGCAATCCTACATTTAGTGATTCATGCACAAGGACACCCAAGTCCCTTTGCACTGCAGCGTTCTGCAATTTTTTACCATTTTAAACATGGTCCATTTTGCTGTTATTCCTACCAAAATGGATGACCTCACACTTATCAACATAGCACTCCATTTGCCAGACCTTCGCCCACTCACTTAGACCATCTATATCCCTCTGCAGACTTGCAGTGTCTTCTGCACACTTTGCTCTACCACTCAGCTTAGTGTCATCTGCAAATTTTGAACAACACTTTGTCCCCAACTCCACATCATCTATGTAAATTGTAAACAATTGTGTTCCCAACAATGATCCCTGAGGCACACCACTAGCCACTGACCGCCAACCAGAAAAACACCCATTTACCCCTATTCAGGATAACAAAGTGTGAAGCTGGATGAACACAGGAGGCCAAGCAGCATCTCAGGAGCACAAAAGCTGACATTTCGGGCCTAGAGCCTTTACCAGAGTCTCTGATGAAGGGTCTCGGCCCAAAATGTCAGCTTTTGTGCTCCTGAGATGCTGCTGGGCCTGCTGTGTTCATCCAGCTCCACACTTTATTATCTTGGATTCTCCAGCATCTGCAGTTCCCATCATCTCTGATCACCATTTACCCTACTCTTTGCTTTCTACTAGTCGACCAATCGCCTATCCATGCCAATACATTACCTGTAATTCTGTGCACCTTTATCTTATGTTGCAGCCTTTGGTGTGACACCTTGTCAAATGCCTTCTGAAAATCCAGGTACACCACATCCACAGGCTCCCCACTGTCCACCATGCAAGTCATGTTCTCAAAGAATTCCACCAAATTAGTTAAACATGACCTACCCGAAGAACATATCGCCTTTTTAGTCCAATGCAGAAAACTGCATTTAGAGTGAGCAGAAGGATGGTGAGGGTAATTGCATTGTTTCAGTGATTCTGTATGGTGTGTTTCCATGACACCTAGACAATGGTAAGGGCGACTAGACTGTTGTGTATCTGAGCTGGTACTGCTCATTGTGCCATTGCAACATGAAACTCCAGCAGGGAGAGAACTGCTGCATTCAAGAAAGCAAGGGTGATAAAGTGAAGAGGTGTGTGTTTTCGGATTACAACTTATTCCTTAGCTCTCTGTTAAAAACTAGAAGACATTCTCAGTCACCTTTCCCACTTGACACTTTAAACTGATTTTAATCAAGGCACTGGCTTTGACATTTTAGTCTTCCTGCCACAATTCATTTAGGATAATTCATTCTGGTTTAATTTATCAGATGTAGTCAGTGCAGCGAACAACAGCACACTCTGGATAACAAAACAAGGGCTGAAAAGGTTAGCACAGCAAAGGAACAGTCAGAGGTTTTGCAGCAGGTCACGCAGTAGTTGAAATGATGGCCGACTGCAGGGATCCTCCTCCCAGCACATCAACATGACATGATACAACTTCTCTGGGCACCCTACAGGGCGCTGCATGCGAAGTCCACTCTCCAAAAAGTGGACAGTTTGTGCAAAGCTTAGACCTGAAAACAAGGAGACAGCAATGAATTCCCTGATACAGATTACAGTTTGGAATATTGAATTTAGCTTAAAGAAAGACGAAGCAATAAAAATCAGGTGTCAGTAAATGTGACTATGAAGTTGTTGGAATATTTTTAAACCCATCTGGTTCCCAAATGTCCTTTATGGATGGAAACTCACTCACTATTCTTACCTGTCTGAGTTTTAAGGTGAATAGTTTCTGATTAAATGTCACTGACCTCAAATTTATTTTTTAATATGTTCACTCAGGGGATGTGGGTGTCACTGACTGAGTCGGCATTTACTACATGTCCTTAGTTGCCCTTGAGAAGGTGGTGGTAGTGAGCTGCGTGAACTCTCAGAACAGACCCTCTGACTGGTTCTAGCATTTCCTGTTCATAAATTAGCATATCTCGGATTCTCCAGCATCTGCAGTTCCCATTATCACTCACACATAACTTCCCTGCCTCTGTGTCCTGTTTCTCTTAATAAAATGATGGATCCAAAATATTTCACAGCTATCTCACCTTTCCCAATTTCCCAGCCCATGCACAACCTATCAATGATGAAGGGTCTAGGCCCGAAACGTCAGCTTTTGTGTTCCTGAGATGCTGCTTGGCCTGCTGTGTTCATCCAGCTCCACACTTTGTTACCATATAGTTTATGTTGTCTATTGATGTTCTTGCTACCAAAACATATTGATTCACATTTTAATGCCCTAAATTCCATTTCCCATGTGTCTGCACATTTCACTAACCTGCCTGTCTCCTCCTAATGCCTGCCACCTCTTCATTGTTTAGAACTTTTCCATGTGTCATGCCATCTGAAAACTCTGAAATTATTCTAAATCCAAGTCACAGTCATTCACGTTCTAACGCTCAGTTCCATAGAAACATAGAAAATAGGAATATTCAACTCTTTGAGCCTACTACATCCTTTAATATGATCATGGTTAATCATCCAAATCAGTCGCCCATTCTTGCTTTATCCCCATACATTTTGATCTCATTAGCCCTAAGAACTATATTTAACTCATTCTTTAAAACATAGAACATAGAACAGTACAGCACTGTACAGGATCTTCAGCCCATGATGTTGTGCCAAACCTATTATCCTACTCTAAGATCAATCTACCCTGCATACCCTACGTTATACTATCATCCATGTGCCTACCCATGAGTCACTTAAATGTCCTTAAGGTATCTAACTCCATTACCATTGCTGGCAGTGCATTCCATACACCCACCACTCTCTGTGTAAAGAACCTACCTCTGACAACTCCCCTATACCTTCTCCAATCACCTTAAAATTATGCCCCCTCGTAACAGTTATTTCTGCTCTGGGAAAAAGTCTCTGGCTATCCACTTCATCTATGCCTGTCATCATCTTGTACACTTTTATCAAGTCACCTCTCATCCTTCTTTGCTGCAATGTGAAAAGCCCTAGCTCCCCCAACCTTTCCTCTAGTCTAGGCAGAACCTGGAAAATCTCTGCACCCTCTCTCAAGCTTCCACATCTTTCCTATTATGAGGCGACCAAAACTGAACACAATATTCCAAGTGTGGCCTTACCAGGGTTTTATAGAGCTGAAGCATAACCTCACAGCTCTTAAACTCAACCCCCTTGGTAATGAAAGCCAACACACCGTACACCTCCTTAACATCTCAATCCACTTGGGTAGCAACTTTGAGGGATCTATGGATGTGGACCCCAAAATCTCTCTGTTCCTTCACACTGCCAAGAATCCTACCATTAACCCTGGATTCTGAATTCAAATTTGACCTTCCAAAATTAATCACTTCACACTTTTCCAGGTTAAATTCCATCTGCCATTTCTTTGCCCAGCTCCCCATCCTGTCAATGTCCTGTCACGACTTACAACAGCCCTCCACACTATCCACAACTCCACCAACCTTTGTGTCATCAGCAAACTTACTAACCCACCCTTCCACTTCCTCATCCAAGATCACAAAGAGCAGAGGTCCCAGAACAAATCCCTGCAGAATGCCACTGGCCACCAAAAAAAGGCAATGTTTTCACCTGAACCACTTCCTGTGGTAGAGAATTCCACTCTGTCGGTGAAGATATTTCTCATCATCTCAATGCTCCCTGGCCTACCTTGTGTCATTTGGTCATGAGCCCTGAATCTGGGGTCCCTGGTCATCAGCAACATCCTTTCTGTGCTCACCCTGTCTTGTCCTGTTTGAACTTCATAGGTTTCTATGAAATCCCCTCATTCTTCTAAACTCAAGTGAGTAAAGTCCTAAACAATCCAGTCTGTCCATATGTCAGTCCTGTATAATTGCAACAAGATATCCCTACACACCTCTACTCAAATCCTCTCACTATGAAGGCCAACGAACCATTTGCCTTCTTCACTGCCTGCTGCACCTGCAAAGTGAGCATGTGAGTTTTGAAGAAGGGTCAGTGGACTCAAAACATCTCTGCTTTTCTCTCTACTGATGCTGCCTGACCTGGCAGAATATCTCCAGCATTTTCTGGTTTTATCTTTCATGACATTGGGCAGCTAGGACTGAAGGAGATGACGCCGGGTGAAGTTTAACCAATTCCTTGAAAATAATTTCTGCATCTTTGCATTTTAACTCCAGAATCTGGGAAATTCAATTACACTAACCCCTATTTTTGTTGGTCTCTGATGGAAGTTATCTATCTGCTGTGCAGTTTAGGAGTCTATGGTCTCACACCTCCCTATTCCCAATGTTTTTTGTTTTCCTAAGCATTCGATTTTGCTCAATGAATTGGTAAAGGGCTGGTCAGTTGACACCCAGATTGCATCAGCTGGAGTTGTATGAACAAACATGAGTCACTGTGGATTTTTGGAGGGAGTCAGCAGCTTTATCTGTCTCCCCATCAGAAGTGAGACCCTTCCAAAGACATGGTTTTATCAATGGCTGTTGTAAATAATAATGGATATTGTCAGCCTGTAATTGTCAGTTCAACATTCTCCCCACTCACGATTGGTTCCTTGAGTTAAAGGTGGCACTCACCTGGATATGGTGTCTGTCCAAAAGTGACCAGTTCCATCAAGAAAATCCCAAAGGACCAGATGTCAGATTTTGTGGTGTGTATTTCCTCTCTGAAGACTTCAGGTGCAGTCCATTTAACTGCAACCTTTTCATCTGGAAGAACAAAAGCATGGGGATTAATTGGACAGCTCTTTCAAAGAGTTGACAGAGGTATGATGGACTGAATGGCCACCTTTACAGGATTCTTAGATTTTAGAAATGGCCCACGTGATGGTGCATGGACTGAGACTGAAAGCCATATGGGCAAAGATTGCTAGATGTTGGATGGTAGGTCAATACCCATTGTTTCAGGTAAATTAAATTTTTGCCTTGATAATGTCTCCTCCCCAACCCTCAAGATATCCCAATTTGCCAATTTAAAATGCAGATTGAAGGTCATATGAAAGGAAGCAAACAATTGCATTTCTACAACTCCTTAACAGTTTAATTATTTTTTGAAGAGCCTTTGCTTTCTCAGACAACTTTAAGATTGACTTGCATTCCTGTTTGGTGGGTTCTGAGATCATAGAATCCCAACAGTGTGGAAGCAGGCAATTTGAGCCATCAATAATACACTGACCCTCCGAAGGGCATCCCACCCAGACCCATGCCCCCCACCCTGTCCCTGTAACCCTGCATCTCCCATGGCTAACCCACCTAACCTGGCCCTCCCTGGACACTATGGGTAGTTTAGCATGGTCAGTCCACCTAAACTGCACATCTTTGGACTGTGGGAGGAAACTGGAGCATCTGGAGAAAACCCACACTGATATAGGGAGAACGTGCAAACTCCCCACACAGTTGCCCGAGGGTGGAATCAAACCAGGGTCCCTGCCGCTGTGGGGCAGCAGTTCTAACCATTGAGCCATTGTGCCACCCATGCTAATCTGCACATTTTTTTATATGCAGAGCACATGATACTCGAAGGCTCAGAGAGGTGGGAGGTTTGCATTGCTCCCTGTGATAGCTTAATATGGTCTCTCCACACCCCGATGGAAGTTCTCAATGTGCTCAGTCCCTTCCTGAGCTAGTTGGCTTCATTTTGGCCAGGAACAAGCTGGGTGTCCCATAAATCAATGGGAATGTGTGACATCCTCTGAAATGTCACCACTTCTTGCAACATCAGAATGTAGCAGCAAGATCCCTAAAACTGTCTTGTGACAAATTAGTAGATAATCAGAGGGTTAGATAGGGTGGATAGGGAGAGCCTTTCTCCTAGGGTGATGACGGCGAGCACGAGGGGGCATTGCTTTAAATTGAGGGGTGAAAGATATAGGACAGATGTCAGAGGTAGTTTCTTTACTCAGAGAGTAGTAAGGGAATGGAACGCTTTGCCTGCAACGGTAGTAGATTCACCAACTTTAGGTACATTTAAGTTGTCATTGGACAAGCATATGGACGTACATGGAATAGTGTAGGTTAGATGGGCTTGAGATCGGTATGACAGGTCGGCACAACATCGAGGGCCGAAGGGCCTGTACTGTGCTGTAATGTTCTGTGTTCTATGTTCTATAATCTGAACTCAGTGATGTCAGTTTAGGGATAAATAGTGCTCCTGAGATGCTGCTTGGCCTGCTGTGTTCGTCCAGCCTCACATTTTATTATCTTGGAATCTCCAGCATCTGCAGTTCCCATTATCTTTGAGGTTAAATCAGCCTTTTTATAGTGGCACAGTGATCAACACTGCTGCCTCACAGCACCAGGGACCCAGGTTCAATTCCGTCCTCGGGCAACTGTGTGGGAAGTTTCCTCATTCTCCCCGTGTCTGCGTGGGTTTCCAATGGGTGCTCCAGTTTCCTCCCACAGTCCAAAGATGTGCAGGCTAGGTGGATTGATCATAGTTAATGCGGGATTACGGGGATAACAGGGAGTGCAGTCCGTGTGGAGTGCTGTTCAGAGGGTCAGCACAGACATGATGAGCTTAATGGCCTCTATTGGCACAATAGGGATTCTGTGATTCTACGCAATCCCTGAATGAGGTCCATTCGCTCAGCTCAGAGTGGAGATAAATCCTGGAGCTTTGTGATTTGCAGAGTTTGACCGTGTATTAGATACATTCCCACTGCTCTTTGTACTTTTTTACTCAAATTATCTTCCAGCGTTTCCATAGAATCACAGAACTGAACAGCAGGAGGTGATCACTCAGCCATTGGATCCTGTTCCACCAGAGTATGGCTCAACCTCTACCTGAGTCTCATTAGCCTGACTATCCTCTGCATTGCCTCAATACCCTAAAATTTATCAATCTCTGACTTAGACATATTCAATGATTGGTATTCTCTGAGGCCTTCCTCAAAGCCTCTCTGGTTCCTCAAAGAATCACCACCCTTGGAGAGAAGACATTGCTGCCTCATCTGAGTCTGAATTGGCCATCCCCACCTCATTCTGTGTCACTGACCCTGTGCTTTGATTCCCCAGCCAGGAAAGACGTGGTCTCAACACTGAACCTTCAGTCACATGTACCTTGCAGGACGATGTATCTCTGTTCTTTCAGTTTCTGAGCGAGGCTGAAATCTCCAATTTTGCACACCAGGTTACCAGTTAGAAGAATGTTTGCGGATCTCAAGTCCCTGTGCACATACCCATTCTCTTCCATGTAAAGCATTCCATCCAAAACCTGCAGAAACACAGATGATTGTTATCTAGTTCACCACAAATTGATTTACTCCCACAGTATCCAATTTCACTCTATCTCAGAGATAAGATTAGATTACCTACAGTGTGGAAACAGACCCTTCAGCGCAACAAGTCCACACCACCCTTTGAAGCATCCCACCCAGACCCATTCCCCTATAATCCACACACCCCTGAACACTACAGGCAATTTAGTATGGCCAGTCCACCTAGCCTGCGCATCTTTGGACTGTGGCAGGAAACCGGAGCACCCGGAGGAAACCCACGCAGACACGGGGAGAATGTGCAGACTCCACACAGACAGTTGCCTGAGGCTGGAATCGAACCCTGGTCCCTGCTAACCACTGTGCTAACCACTGAGCCACCATGCAGAACTGCAGATGCTGGAGAACCCAAGATAACAAAGTGTAAAGCTGGATGAACACAGCAGGTCAAGAAGCATCCCAGGAGCACAAAAGCTCTCTGATGAAGGGTCTAGGCCCAAAACGTCAGCTTTTGTGCTCCTGAGATGCTGCTTGGCCTGCTGTATTCATCCAGCTTCACACTTTGTTATCACGCTATCTCAGTGTGGTTCCCAAGGGGCCCTGCAGCTGCTCTGTGGGAAGCTGCTTCTAAATACAGGTCACTAACTCAGCAACGTCACAACTGAGGATCAGCAGATCCCTTACCTCCCTCCATGGTCACTTCATCACACACCAGACCAGATCCCATGTATCCAGCCTGAGTTAATCTAACTGTGAAGAACAGCAATGTCGTTTAAGGAAGGAATTATGATGCTGCTGATCTTGTCCGATTGAAATCAATGTGAAATGAGTGATAGAGATAATGGGAACTGCAGATGCTGGAGATTCCAAGATAATAAAATGTGAGGCTGGATGAACACAGCAGGCCAAGCAGCATCTCAGGAGCACAAAAGCTGACGTTTCGGGCCTAGACCCTTCATCAGAGAGGGGGATGGGGGGAGGGAACTGGAATAAATAGGGAGAGAGGGGGAGGCGGACCGAAGATGGAGAGTAAAGAAGATAGGTGGAGAGGGTGTAGGTGGGGAGGTAGGGAGGGGATAGGTCAGTCCAGGGAAGACGGACAGGTCAAGGAGGTGGGATGAGGTTAGTAGGTAGCTGGGGGTGCGGCTTGGGGTGGGAGGAAGGGATGGGTGAGAGGAAGAACCGGTTAGGGAGGCAGAGACAGGTTGGACTGGTTTTGGAATGCAGTGGGTGGGGGGGAAGAGCTGGGCTGGTTGTGTGGTGCAGTGGGGGGAGGGGATGAACTGGGCTGGTTTAGGGATGCAGTAGGGGAAGGGGAGATTTTGAAACTGGTGAAGTCCACATTGATACCATATGGCTGCAGGGTTCCCAGGCGGAATATGAGTTGCTGTTCCTGCAACCTTCGGGTGGCATCATTGTGGCAGTGCAGGAGGCCCATGATGGACATGTCATCAAGAGAATGAGAGGGGGAGTGGAAATGGTTTGCGACTGGGAGGTGCAGTTGTTTGTTGCGAACTGAGCGGAGGTGTTCTGCAAAGCGGTCCCCAAGCCTCCGCTTGGTTTCCCCAATGTAGAGAAAGCCGCACCGGGTACAGTGGATGCAGTATACCACATTGGCAGATGTGCAGGTGAACCTCTGCTTAATGTGGAATGTCATCTTGGGGCCTGGGATGGGGGTGAGGGAGGAGGTGTGGGGACAAGTGTAGCATTTCCTGCGGTTGCAGGGGAAGGTGCCGGGTGTGGTGGGGTTGGAGGGCAGTGTGGAGCGAACAAGGGAGTCACGGAGAGAGTGGTCTCTCCGGAAAGCAGACAGGGGTGGGGATGGAAAAATGTCTTGGGTGGTGGGGTCGGATTGTAAATGGCGGAAGTGTCGGAGGATAATGCGTTGTATCCGGAGGTTGGTAGGGTGGTGTGTGAGAACGAGGGGGATCCTCTTGGGGCGGTTGTGGCGGGGGCGGGGTGTGAGGGATGTGTCGCGGGAAATGCGGGAGACGCGGTCAAGGGCGTTCTCAATCACCGTGGGGGGGAAGTTGCGGTCCTTAAAGAACTTGGACATCTGGGATGTGCGGGAGTGGAATGTCTTATCGTGGGAGCAGATGCGGCGGAGGCGGAGGAATTGGGAATAGGGGATGGAATTTTTGCAGGAGGGTGGGTGGGAGGAGGTGTATTCTAGGTAGCTGTGGGAGTCGGTGGGCTTGAAATGGACATCAGTTACAAGCTGGTTGCCTGAGATGGAGACTGAGAGGTCCAGGAAGGTGAGGGATGTGCTGGAGATGGCCCAGGTGAACTGAAGGTTGGGGTGGAAGGTGTTGGTGAAGTGGATGAACTGTTCGAGCTCCTCTGGGGAGCAAGAGGCGGCGCCGATACAGTCATCAATGTACCGGAGGAAGAGGTGGGGTTTGGGGCCTGTGTAGGTGCGGAAGATGGACTGTTCCACGTAACCTACAAAGAGGCAGGCATAGCTGGGGCCCATGCGGGTGCCCATGGCCACCCCCTTAGTCTGTAGGAAGTGGGAGGAGTCAAAAGAGAAGTTGTTGAGTGTGAGGACGAGTTCGGCTAGGCGGATGAGAGTGTCGGTGGAGGGGACTCATATTCCGCCTGGGAACCCTGCAGCCATATGGTATCAATGTGGACTTCACCAGTTTCAAAATCTCCCCTTCCCCCACTGCATCCCTAAACCAGCCCAGTTCATCCCCTCCCCCCACTGCACCACACAACCAGCCCAGCTCTTCCCCCCCACCCACTGCATTCCAAAACCAGTCCAACCTGTCTCTGCCTCCCTAACCGGTTCTTCCTCTCACCCATCCCTTCCTCCCACCCCAAGCCGCACCCCCAGCTACCTACTAACCTCAACCTCTATAAAACTTTGGTTAGACCGCACTTGGAATACTGCATCCAGTTCTGGGCGCCCTATTATAGGAAAGATGTGGATGCTTTGGAGAGGGTTCAGAGGAGGTTTACCAGGATGCTGCCTGGACTGGAGGGCTTATCTTATGAAGAGAGGTTGACTGAGCTCGGTCTCTTTTCATTGGAGAAAAGGAGGAGGAGAGGGGACCTAATTGAGGTATACAAGATAATGAGAGGCATAGATAGAGTCGATAGCCAGAGACTATTTCCCAGGGCAGAAATGGCTAGCTCGAGGGGTCATAGTTTTAAGCTGGTTGGTGGAAAGTATAGAGGGGATGTCAGAGGCAGGTTCTTTACGCAGAGAGTTGTGAGAGCATGGAATGCGTTGCCAGCAGCAGTTGTGGAAGCAAGGTCATTGGGGTCATTTAAGAGACTGCTGGACATGCATATGGTCACAGAAATTTGAGGGTGCATCCATGAGGATCAATGGTCGGCACAACATTGTGGGCTGAAGGGCCTGTTCTGTGCTGTACTGTTCTATGTTCTATGTTCTATCCCACCTCCTTGACCTGTCCGTCTTCCCTGGACTGACCTATCCCCTCCCTACCTCCCCACCTACACCCTCTCCACCTATCTTCTTTACTCTCCATCTTCGGTCCGCCTCCCCCTCTCTCCCTATTTATTCCAGTTCCCTCCCCCCATCACCCTCTCTGATGAAGGGTCTTGGCCCGAAACGTCAGCTTTTGTGCTCCTGAGATGCTGCTTGGCCTGCTGTGTTCATGAAATGAGTGATAGTTTGTCAGAACAGAATTACTGTGTTGATTTAATGACTTTTTAGAATGTTTCAAATAAATGTCTCTGTTGTAATTATGTTTACAAAATGTAAATGTTTACACTTCCATTCCTTGAATTTTTAAGAAAATTAATTAATGGCTGGGCCAGAATTTATTGCCCGTCCCTAGTTGCCCCTTGAGAAGGTGGGGATTAGCAGCTTTCTTGAACCACTGCAGTCCATGTGCTGTAGGTTCACCCACAGTGCCCTGATGGAGAGGACTCCAGGATTGTGACCCAGCACAGTGAAGGAACAGCAATATATTTCCAAGTCAGGGTAGTGAGTGGCTCGGAGGGGAACTTGCAGGGGACGGTCTTCCCATGTATCTGCTGCCCTTGTCCTTCTGGATGGAAGTGGCTCTGAATTTGGAAGGTGCTGCCTGAGGATGTTTGGTGAATTTCTGCAGTGTGTCTTGTAGATAGTACACACTGCTGCCACTGAGCATCGGTAGGGGAGAGAGTGGAAGTTTGTGGAGAATGAATCATTAAGTCCCATGTGAAATTTAATGAAAAAGATTAGTACATATATATTCCGCCATCTACAATCCGACCCCACCACCCAAGACATTTTTCCAACCCCACCCCTGTCTGCTTTCCGGAGAGACCACTCTCTCCGTGACTCCCTTGTTCGCTCCACACTGCCCTCCAACCCCACCACACCCGGCACCTTCCCCTGCAACCGCAGGAAATGCTACACTTGCCCCCACACCTCCCCCCTCACCCCTATCCCAGGCCCCAAGATGACATTCTACATTACGCAGAGGTTCACCTGCACATCTGCCAATGTGGTATACTGCATCCACTGTACCCGGTGTGGCTTACTCTACATTGGGGAAACCAAGCGGAGGCTTGGAGACCGCTTTGCAGAACACCTCCGCTCAGTTCGCAACAAACTACTGCACCTCCCAGTCGCAAACCATTTCCACTCCCCCTCCCATTCTTTAGATGACATGTCCATCATGGGCCTCCTGCAGTGCCACAATGATGCCACCCGAAAGTTGCAGGAACAGCAACTCATATTCCGCCTGGGAACCCTGCAGCCTAATGGTATCAATGTGGACTTCACCAGTTTCAAAATCTCCCCTTCCCCCACTGCATCCCTAAACCAGCCCAGTTCATCCCCTCCCCCCACTGCACCACACAACCAGCCCAGCTCCTCCACTCCACCCACTGCATCCCAAAACCAGTCCAACCTGTCTCCGCCTCCCTAACCTGTTCTTCCTCTCACCCAGAGATAATGGGAACTGCAGATGCTGGAGAATCCAAGACAACAAAACGTGAGGCTGGATGAACACAGCAGGCCAAGCAGCATCTCAGGAGCACAAAAGCTGACGTTTCGGGCCTCTCTGATGAAGGGTCTAGGCCTGAAACGTCAGCTTTTGTGCTCCTGAGATGCTGGTTGGCCTGCTGTGATCATCCAGCCTCACGTTTTGTTGTCTTCCTCTCACCCATCCCTTCCTCCCACCCCAAGCCGCACCCCCATCTACCTACTAACCTCATCCCACCTCCTTGACCTGTCCGTCTTCCCTGGACTGACCTATCCCCTCCCTACCTCCCCACCTATACTCTCTCCACCTATCTTCTTTTCTCTCCATCTTCGGTCCGCCTCCCCCTCTCTCCCTATTTATTCCAGAACCCTCACCCCATCCCCCTCTCTGATGAAGGGTCTAGGCCCAAAACGTCAGCTTTTGTGCTCCTGAGATGCTGCTTGGCTTGCTGTGTTCATCCAGCCTCACATTTTGTTGTCTTGGATTCTCCAGCATCTGCAGTTCCCATTATCTCTAATACACATATATTTATTTTGTTTAGGAATGCAAAAGCAGCAAATCACGTACAGTTTCTATAAGTTCCCCTTAAATGCAAGAAGTTGTTTGCAGTGACAAGTGAAAGTGGATTGGGGAGGAGTGGAAAGGTCATTTGCCCCAATGCAGTGGTCTGTACAAGAATATGTTTGCAAACCATGTCCTGTTAAGTGGAATACAGCAACACCTCACTCAGGTACACATACCTGTACAGCAAAGTCGATCAGTAGCACCAGTTCTAACTGCCTACCAAGGTCACTCCTCAAATAACTGTTCAGATTCCCTTCAGGAGCAAAAAACAGATCAGTCATTTAAAGTGTCTCAAATTGTTAAGTTGTACCCCTCTGTCTTAGACTTTCCAACCAGTTGAAAGTGTTTGTCCCTCTCAACATAATCTGTTCACCTTAATATCTTGAACATTTCCATCAAACCATACCACAACCACCCAAAATAAAAACCAAAAGGACTGCAGATGCTTTAATTCTGAAACAAAAACAGAAATTGCTGGAAAATGTCACGAAGTCTGGCAGCATCTGTGAAGAGAAATCAGAGTTAATGTTTCGGGTCCAGTGACCCTTCCTCAGAACTGAAGGGAGCTGCAAAATTGTCAGATTTTTTGCAGAAGATGGGGTGTGGGGAGGGGGGAGGGAGTAAACAATATGTGGGAATAGACCCCAAAGAGAGAGAAGAGCAGTTGGACAAACAAAGAAGTAGATAATGACCTGGCTGGGAGGATAAATAGCTGTTAATGGGGGCAGTTAGTGACTAATATTAGGTATTGTGTAATGGCAGATTATGTGTGATAACAAAGCCTGGTTGTGGAGGTTGGGATAAGGACATGGGAAAGCTCAAACCTTAAAGTTATTGAATTCAATTTTATGTCCAGCAGGTTACAGGGTCCCCAAGTGGAAAATGAGGTGCTGTTCTTACAGCTTGCACTGAGCTTCACTGGAAATCTGCAGCAAGCCTGAGGTAGAGATAATAGGAACTGCAGATGCTGGAGAATCCGAGATAACACAGTGTGGAGCTGGATGAACACAGCAGGCCAAGCAGCATCTTAGGAGCAGGAAAGCTGACGTTTCGGGCCTAGACCCTTCATCAGAAAAGTGTTGGCCAGGGAACAGGGCGGTGCGTTAAAGTGGCAGGCAACTGGAAGCTCAGGGTCTTTTTTGCAGGTAGAACATAGATGTTCTGTGAAGTGGTCACCCAGTCTATGCTTCATTTCCCCAATGTAGTGGAGACTACATTGTGAGCAGCGAATGCAGTAGATTAGTTTGTGGCAAGTGCAGGAAAAGTGCTGCTCTACCTGGAAGGTGTGTTTAGGCCTTTGGATACTGAGGAGGGAGGAAGTAAATGGCCACGTGTTGCATCTTCTGCAGTTGCATGGGAAGGTGCCGTGGGACTATGAGGAAGAGTGGACCAAGGTGCCCTGGAGGGAACAGTCCTACGGAAGGCTGACAAGGGAGGGGAGGGGAATATGTATCTGGTGGTGGCATCTTGCTGGAGCTGGCAGAAATGACGGATAGTGGTCTTCTGGATTTGGATGCTGGTGGGCTGGTAGGTGAGGAGAAGGGGGACCCTGTAGCTGTTGTGGGAAGGAAGAGAGGGGGCGAGGGTGGAAGTGTGGGAGATGGGTTGGACCTAACTGTGGACCCTGTTAACTACATGCTGAGGAACCCTCAATCAAGGAAGAAGGTGGACATTTTGGAGGTTCCCTTATTGAAGTTGGCATCATCAGAGCAGTTGCGACGAAGATTTAGGAACTGGGAGAATGGAATAGGGTCTTTACAGGAAGCCGGGAAGCAGTAATTCAAAATGGCGCTAAGCATGGTGACACTTAACACTTTCACAGATTTTTTTTGAAATACATATACAATAAATCATTCAAGATAACAAAGTGTGGAGCTGGATGAACACAGCAGGCTGAGCAGCATCTCAGGAGCACAAAAGCTGATGTTTTGGGCCGAGACCCTTCATCCCCCTCTCTGATGAAGGATCTAGGCCCGATATGTCAGCTTTTATGCTCCTGAGATGCTGCTTGGCCTGCTGTGTTCATCCAGCTTCACACTTTGTAATCTTGGATTCGCCAGCGTCTGCAGTTCCCATTATCTCTGATCACAATAAATCATTCAGTTCAGTTTGGATTGTATTAGTACTGAGGTATGCATGTTAGCAGTAGTTAGTGGGAGTTCCCAACAACTGCACCAGAAGTCACCGTTACCTTGGCTCATGAATTCAGTGATGATGAGCATGGGCTGTGATCGTGTTATCACCGCAAGCAGCTGGACCAGTTGGTTATGTTGAAGAGCTTTACGAATGCTGACCTCCCTGAGAAAGGCTTTGTCCGGAATCTCCTCCACACTCTGCACCTTCACCAACACTCTGACATTGCTGCAATTCAACCCTAAAGCAACACAGGAGTTCCACTTTTTTATGGCACTTTCCGCAACAGTGAGACATTCCAAAGCTGCTTGCAGCCAAAGAGCTGCTGTCCTTTTCTGAACCGTTGTCAGAACTGCAGTGACTGTGTCTTTTTTTTCCCCGTTTTCTGGATGGTGGACTGAAATGGGAATACAGCATTTTAAAAATGAAGGATTGTTGAAAGATTTCTTCAGTGTTTGGGAAACAAGGGAACCTCGTTGTTTACACAGCTGCCAGTTCAGTCCTGGATGGTTTGTGAACAAGCTAGAGCCAAAGGCTGTGTCCAAATGGAGATTCAGCGGGAAACAAGGAGTTGATTGTTAATGGGTCACTTGTCCACAGACCAATGACAGAAGTCTACTGTCTGTCAACAACCATGTGATTACTATGTATCTGAACAGTGAATAAGATAGACAGGGGCCTTCAGAGTCATAATTTCATAGTCATAAAAGACAACAGCACAGAAAAAGGCTTTTGGCCCATCATGATTGTGCTAGTGAAAAACAACCACCTCACTATTCTAATCCCATTTTCCACACGTGGCTCGTAGCCTGGTGTACCTTGGCATTACAAGTCCACTCTAAATTGTTCTTCAATGTTGAGAGGATTTCTGCCTCGAACAACCTTATAGGCAGTGAGTTCCAGATTCATAGTGCCCTCCGAGCGAAATACGAATTTCTCACATCCACTTGAAACAACCTGCCTCTTAGATAATGTTCAAAAATTCATATAACTACTCACAGGACACCCTTGAAAATCATTTGGGAGGTTTTTCTTTCTGTTTAACACATTTTCCTAATCATCCAGTTCAGAGATGTTGTTACAAACTTCTGGAGCTGTTAGGACTTGAACATGGGACTTCTGGCTCACAGGGAGGGACACTACCACTGTGCCACAAGAGCCCCCTCAGTCCAGGAGCACAATCTGTTCTCAGCAGATTAACCACTGAAGGCCTGAAGTTTTTTAAGCAGTGGCACCAGCAGTTGTAGTAGCAGTGACGGTGATGGTACTGACGGTGATGGTACTGACGGTGATGGTGCTGACGGTGATGGTACTGACGGTGATGGTGCTGACGGTGATGGTGCTGACGGTGATGGTGCTGACGGTGATGGTACTGACGGTGACGGTGATGGTACTGACGGTGACGGTGATGGTGCTGACGGTGATGGTGCTGACGGTGATGGTACTGACGGTGATGGTACTGACGGTGACGGTGATGGTGGTGACGGTGATGGTTGTGACGGTGATGGTGGTGACGGTGATGGTACTGACGGTGATGGTACTGACGGTGACGGTGATGGTACTGACGGTGATGGTACTGACGGTGATGGTACTGACGGTGATGGTACTGACGGTGACGGTGATGGTACTGTCGGTGATGGTAGTGACGGTGATGGTGCTGACGGTGATGGTACTGACGGTGATGGTGCTGACGGTGATGGTACTGTCGGTGATGGTACTGACGGTGATGGTACTGACGGTGATGGTACTGACGGTGACAGTGATGGTGGTGACGGTGATGGTTGTGACGGTGATGGTTGTGACGGTGATGGTGGTGACGGTGATGGTACTGACGGTGATGGTACTGACGGTGACGGTGATGGTACTGACGGTGATGGTGCTGACGGTGATGGTACTGTCGGTGATGGTACTGACGGTGATGGTACTGACGGTGATGGTACTGACGGTGATGGTGCTGACGGTGATGGTGCTGACGGTGATGGTACTGACGGTGACGGTGATGGTGGTGACGGTGATGGTTGTGACGGTGATGGTGGTGACGGTGATGGTACTGACGGTGATGGTACTGACGGTGACGGTGATGGTAGTGATGGTGATGGTGGTGACGGTGATGGTGCTGGTGGTGACGGTGATGGTGGTGACAGTGATGGTTGTGACGGTGATGGTACTGACGGTGATGGTACTGACGGTGACGGTGATGGTGGTGACGGTGATGGTTGTGACGGTGATGGTGATGGTAGTGACGGTGATGGTTGTGACGGTGATGGTACTGACGGTGACGGTGATGGTGGTGACGGTGATGGTTGTGACGGTGATGGTACTGACGGTGATGGTGCTGGTGGTGACGGTGATGGTGGTGACGGTGATGGTACTGACGGTGATGGTACTGACGGTGATGGTACTGACGGTGACGGTGATGGTGGTGACGGTGATGGTGGTGACGGTGATGGTGGTGACGGTGATGGTGATGGTAGTGACGGTGATGGTTGTGACGGTGATGGTACTGACGGTGACGGTTGTGACGGTGATGGTGGTGACGGTGATGGTGCTGGTAGTGACGGTGATGGTACTGACGGTGATGGTACTGACGGTGATGGTCGTGACGGTGATGGTGGTGACGGTGATGGTGCTGGTGGTGATGGTGCTGGTGGTGACGGTGATGGTGCTGGTGGTGATGGTGATGGTGGTGACGGTGATGGTGCTGGTGGTGATGGTGATGGTGGTGACGGTGAAGGTACTGACGGTGATGGTACTGACGGTGACGGTGATGGTACTGACGGTGATGGTAGTGACGGTGATGGTACTGACGGTGATGGTACTGACGGTGACGGTGATGGTAGTGACGGTGATGGTACTGACGGTGATGGTAGTGACGGTGATGGTACTGACGGCGATGGTAGTGACGGTGATAGTCGTGACGGTGATGGTGGTGACGGTGATGGTGGTGACGGCGATGGTAGTGACGGCGATGGTAGTGACGGTGATGGTGCTGGTGGTGACGGTGATGGTACTGACGGTGATGGTACTGACGGTGACGGCGATGGTAGTGACGGCGATGGTAGTGACGGCGATGGTAGTGACGGCGATGGTAGTGACGGTGATGGTAGTGACGGTGATGGTAGTGACGGTGATGGTGCTGGTGGTGATGGTGCTGGTGGTGACGGTGAAGGTAGTGACGGTGATGGTACTGACGGTGATGGTACTGACGGTGACGGCGATGGTAGTGACGGCGATGGTAGTGACGGTGATGGTAGTGACGGTGATGGTAGTGACAGCGATGGTAGTGACGGTGATGGTGCTGGTGGTGACGGTGATGGTAGTGACGGTGATGGTGCTGGTGGTGATGGTGCTGGTGGTGACGGTGAAGGTAGTGACGGTGATGGTACTGACGGTGATGGTACTGACGGTGATGGTACTGACGGTGACGGCGATGGTAGTGACGGCGATGGTAGTGACGGTGATGGTAGTGACGGTGATGGTGCTGGTAGTGACGGCGATGGTAGTGACAGCGATGGTAGTGACGGTGATGGTGCTGGTGGTGACGGTGATGGTAGTGACGGTGATGGTAGTGACGGTGATGGTACTGACGGTGACGGCGATGGTAGTGACGGTGATAGTCGTGACGGTGATGGTGGTGACGGTGATGGTAGTGACGGCGATGGTAGTGACGGTGATGGTGCTGGTGGTGACGGTGATGGTAGTGACGGTGATGGTACTGACGGTGATGGTACTGACGGTGACGGTGATGGTAGTGACGGTGATGGTACTGACGGTGATGGTAGTGACGGTGATGGTACTGACGGCGATGGTAGTGACGGTGATAGTCGTGACGGTGATGGTGGTGACGGTGATGGTGGTGACGGTGATGGTAGTGACGGCGATGGTAGTGACGGTGATGGTGCTGGTGGTGACGGTGATGGTACTGACGGTGATGGTACTGACGGTGATGGTACTGACGGTGACGGCGATGGTAGTGACGGCGATGGTAGTGACGGCGATGGTAGTGACGGTGATGGTAGTGACGGTGATGGTGCTGGTGGTGATGGTGCTGGTGGTGACGGTGAAGGTAGTGACGGTGATGGTACTGACGGTGATGGTACTGACGGTGACGGCGATGGTAGTGACGGCGATGGTAGTGACGGTGATGGTAGTGACGGTGATGGTAGTGACAGCGATGGTAGTGACGGTGATGGTGCTGGTGGTGACGGTGATGGTAGTGACGGTGATGGTAGTGACGGTGATGGTACTGACGGTGACGGCGATGGTAGTGACGGCGATGGTAGTGACGGTGATGGTGCTGGTGGTGACGGTGATGGTAGTGACGGTGATGGTAGTGACGGTGATGGTACTGACGGTGACGGCGATGGTAGTGACGGCGATGGTAGTGACGGCGATGGTAGTGACGGTGATGGTAGTGACGGTGATGGTAGTGACGGTGATGGTAGTGACGGTGATGGTAGTGACAGCGATGGTAGTGACGGTGATGGTGCTGGTGGTGACGGTGATGGTGGTGACGGTGATGGTACTGACGGTGATGGTACTGACGGTGACGGCGATGGTAGTGACGGCGATGGTAGTGACGGCGATGGTAGTGACGGTGATGGTAGTGACGGTGATGGTAGTGACAGCGATGGTAGTGACGGTGATGGTAGTGACGGTGATGGTAGTGACAGCGATGGTAGTGACGGTGATGGTGCTGGTGGTGACGGTGATGGTGGTGACGGTGATGGTACTGACGGTGATGGTAGTGACGGTGATGGTAGTGACGGTGATGGTAGTGACAGCGATGGTAGTGACGGCGATGGTAGTGACGGTGATGGTAGTGACGGTGATGGTAGTGACGGTGATGGTAGTGACGGTGATGGTACTGACGGTGACGGTGATGGTAGTGACGGTGATGGTGCTGGTGGTGACGGTGATGGTAGTGACGGTGATGGTACTGACGGTGATGGTCGTGACGGTGATGGTGGTGACGGTGATGGTGCTGGTGGTGATGGTGCTGGTGGTGACGGTGAAGGTAGTGACGGTGCTGGTACTGACGGTGAAGGTAGTGACGGTGATGGTGGTGATGGTGATGGTGATGTTAGGGATGGTGTTTGTGATTGTGGTGATGTAACCACGTAACCACGGAAGAAGGGTAGACAATTGGCCAAAATGACCTCCTCCATGGCAATGAACCGCTGCCTGGACCTGTTTACAGCCCCATGACGGGATCCTTCAACATGCCCACACCCCTCTGCACCGGGTCCCCAAAGATCGGGAGCATGGGGTTGAAGTGCAGCCACAGCCAAAGGAAAAGGTCTTTGATGTGACTGAAAAGGGAGTGCAAATGCCCACACCCAATATACACTTGGTCCTCAGGGTCCACAGCACCGCAAAACAAACAATTGGACTGCGAGTCCATGAACCACCGCACTCTGCAAAACAATCAGATTTATTTTTCCTCAGCAGTTAATGTCTGCTGTGACTTTTAATTAATAAGGTAGAGGTCATTATAAGTGTGAATGAATCACTCCATGCCTCCTGTAAATAAGTGAAAACATCCAGAGAAGGAAGACTGAGAGGCATAATTCTCACCAGGAGAAGAATTATCTTGACAGATCCTGTGAACAGGACCCACTGAACTGCCTCCCCAGCTCTTCCTTCCACCCATAACAGACATGCTTATTTTTCCTGTGTGGGTGGGTGTGTGGGTGGGGAGGGTCTGTGTGTGTTTGAGGGGGAGTTTGTAAGGGGATTAGAGCTTTAACGTGTAGAGTAATGTGTTAATAGTTCATTATTGTTTATCTATAGCTGGAGTCTTTATTTGCAGTAAATAAATAGTAATAAATAAATAATTCTTGGTAAATACAGAAACAATGCTCATGCTCTCAACCTGAGTCTAAATTGGAGAAACCTGTGGACTTTTTAAGCTTGGTGATGATTCTGTGCATGGTAGGCTTGATTCCCAGTGTGGGACCCCAGTGGGGGCATGTGGTGTAGGGAATGTGATGGTCAACAGATGCACAGATACCTCCCACAAACAGCAATATAACCAAGATGAGACAACCATTATTAGAGAGAATTCCTGGCCAGGAGGCCAAGAACTGCCCTGCTTTCCAACAGCATAGTGACATGGGATCTTTCACATCACGGGAGTAGATGGAACCTTAGTTTAGTGTCTCATTCAAAAAATGGCACCTACACCTTAAACAGCACTTCCTCAGCACAGCACCATAGTAATAGCTTAAACTTTGAACTCAGGTCTCTGAACTGGGGCTTGAATCCATGGCCTTCATGACACTGAGGAGCTCGTGATATTCC
This sequence comes from Stegostoma tigrinum, assembly GCF_030684315.1. Classification (NCBI taxonomy): domain Eukaryota; kingdom Metazoa; phylum Chordata; class Chondrichthyes; order Orectolobiformes; family Stegostomatidae; genus Stegostoma; species Stegostoma tigrinum. Next base: position 3,064,739 of record NC_081372.1, read on the forward strand.
TAACCAACCTTTATAAGCATGTTATGGCACACCCTCTGGAACAGGTGGGACTTAAACCCAGTGATCCTGGGCTACACGTAGGAAAACTACCATTGCATCACAAGACTCTGACAGAGGAGCTCTATACTGAGCCATGACCCATTGCCAATGTGCAGCAATATGGAGTTCAGAGATGTGTGACAGGCATGGAGATCACAGACAGTGGGAGAGCTAATGAAGCTCAGAAGGTGTGTGATAAGCCTGGGCATCACAGAAAGTGAAAGACCTAAAGAAGCTTAGAGGCAGGAGGGACCTTGCAAACAAGGATGAAAACTTTGAAATTAAGAGGTTGTTAAATCGGGAGCCAAAGTAGATTAGAGGGCACAGGGGCAATGGGGAAATGTGGTGTGAGTTAGGAGACAGCTAGTTGAGCTTCAAATGTAATTAAACATTGGGCAATATGGAAGCATGCTTAAATATGGGATGTTCAAATCTTTCATAGAGAGAACAGAGAGATTACTACATAGTGATTTCATCACTGAGCTAATAATTGAAAATGTTTGAATTGAAAAGTGACCTTGAGGCTGTCAGATTGCAGCAAAACCCCATCTAACTCATTAATATCCTTCTGGGAAGGAAATCTGCCAACTTTAACTGGTCTGGCTTCATGTGACTCCAGACCCACAGCAATGTGGTTAACTCTTAATTGCCCACTGAAATGACTGAGTGACCCCTTCAAAAGTATCAAAGGGAAGGTCCAATCAACCCACCATCAGCCAGTGATGGCCACAGCCTGAAATCCTAAAACAAAAGACTGATGGAATTAACGTTTACTTACTCATCCTGCCTTCTGTGAAATGTCCAACATCCGGTTTACCTTCCAGAGTTACATATCTCCTTGGAATCTCAAAGCCATCCATTTCTGAAATACTTTGAGACTTTCTGAGTGGGGGACTTGCTAGCTTTTGGCACAGACCATCCACATTTCCTATAGAAATAGATTCAATTGAGCATTTTAGTTTGAGGGTGCAATTTGAGACAATCAGGGACCAACATCACTCTTCCTAGACGCAGGAAAACTCTATCCAATGTTTATTCTGGATTGCCACTTGATGGCTTGATTACCGGTTGACTCTTGTATCTTAGCTCAGTTGGCAGAATGCATCTCTTTAGGCGAGTAAGTTCCGATTCAAACTCCAAGATTTGAGCACATAATCTAGACCCAGACTTCAAGGAGAGCTGCAGGGTTGGAGCTGAGACTCAGGCCAAGGACCCAGCTGTCGTGTAAAAGGATAGAAAAACACCCTGATGCTTCAAAGAGAAACTCTGGTCACCATTTCTTTTGCTTTACAGAAGAAAGCTGTTGGCTGCTCGGCCCATTTTGTTCATAATGACTTTGCAAGGGTAACGCAAACCCATACTACACATTCCTCATCATCCTCGCAAATGTTTTCACTTTCGATAATCCTCCCACTCTCTTTTGACACTTTGTTGGGTCTTGATGCCAGCAGATCTGGCAGCATCACGTTTCAGATCCCAACTTCCTGTTGTAGAGAAGGTTCTCCTTATGTCCCCAACTTATCCTCTGCTCCCCAATCCCCTGCCAATTGGACGTTTCTCTCTATTTGCTCTGTCCAAACCCCTCCTGATTTTGAATACCTTGATCAAATCCCCTCTCAACCTTTCCTTCTCCAGTCTATCCACAATGCTTCATCCCTGGATCCAATCTTTTCCTGCACCTCTCTGTTCTTTTAATCTTCACTGAAGTTGCTTCAGTGTCGCTGCCTGTCTCTCACTGCCCCTTGAACTCAGTGGCTCATCAGAAAGTTTCAGAAGTGGTTAAGACTTAATCGTGTCACTGTGGATCTGGAGTCACATGTTTCTCAGGTTGGGTAAGGACAACAGATTCCCTTCCCTGAAGGACATTAGTGACCCAGATGGAGTTTTATGACAATTGATAATGTTGCCTTTAAGCTAGCTTTTTATTCCAGTATTTCCAGGTGGCATGGTGGCTCAGTGCTTAGCACTGCTGCCTCACAGCGCCAGGGACCTGGGTTTGATTCCAACACTGAGCAATTGTCTGTGTGGAGTTTGCACATTCTCCCTGTGTGTGCATGGGTTTCCACCGTGTGCTCCGATTTCCTCCCATAGCCCAAAGATGTGCAGGGTAGGTGAATTGGCCATGAGAACTATAGGTTTACAGGGATGGGGTGGGTCTGGGTGAGCTGCACTTCAGAGAGTTGTTATGGATTGGATGTCTGCTTCCACATTGTAGGGATTCTATTGAATTGAAATTTCACTATCGGCCATTGTGGGATTTGAAATCCTGACACCACAACTTTATACTAGGCACTTGGGATTGTGGAATTACTGAATCTTAGAACTGTTTCAGCACATGTGGATGACGTTCAGCCCATTGTCCCTGTGCTGGCCCAAATGAGTGTCATTTACAATTTACTATTGCGAGGGGGCATAATTTTAAAGGTGATTGGAGGAAGGTATAAGGGAGATGTCAGAGGTAGGTTCTTCATACAGAGAGTGGTGGGCGTGTGGTCTGTGCTGCCGGCAGTGGTAGTACAGTAAGATACTTCAGAGACCATTAAGCAACTCTTGGATAGGCACATTGGAGGATAGCAAAATGTAGGGTAGATTAATTTTAGTAGGATAATAGGTTGGCACAACATCATGGGTTGGAGGGCCTGTACTGTGCTATACAGTTCTATGTCCTATTACCTTTTTCCCCATCTCCTTGCACATTATCTCTATCTAAGTGGGCATCCAATGCCCCGCTTCAATGCCTCAATAGAACCTAACTCCATCACATTTCCAGGCAGAGCATTCCACACCGTTACTGCTCACTGAGAGGGAAAGGTCTGCCTCATTTGCACTTCGGTTTAAATCTCTGCTCCTCACATTCTTTTACCTTTTACGAGTGGATAGCTTCACCCTGTCTACACTGTCCAGGCCATTCATGATTTGGAAAACCTGCATCAAATCTCCTCTCAGCCACCTTCTCTCCAAGGAGAACTGTCTCTGAACTTCCGCAATCTATCCTCATCACTGACAACTCTCATTCCTACAACCATTCATATAAAATCCCTGCAGTGCATTCCCATCTTGCCAATAATGTAACATCCAGAACTGCACACAGTACTCAAGCTGAGATCTAACGAGTGGCTGATACTGACTCAGTGATATTGCTACGAAGCCAACCCCTCTCTCTAATGCATTCACATCCTTCCACCGTGAGGAGAGAGTGCTGGAACTAACTCTCAAAACAAATATTGGCCAATAGGGATCAGCAGCAAGATTCAGGCTGGGGTTGGTAGGGGTTTAAGTTCAGTGGGACAGAAATAAAATTAGGACCTGAAATAGTAGGATGGTAATAGGATACACTGAATGTGTAAAGTGTATTTCTGGGCAAATGAGAAAGGTCGAGGCTCAATCCTTAACCCGTGTTTATAAAGATACACAGAGGAAGGGGTATTAAGCCCATTGTGTCTGCTCTTTGAAGGAATTAACCAATTAAAATACATTCTTGCATTTAAATAATGCCTTGCATGACCTCAAGGCATTGCAAAACTCTTCACAATCGGTAAAGCATTTTGAAAGTGTAGTTGATGTTGTAATGTAGGAAATTCAGCAACCAATTTGCACATAGGAAGATCCCACTAACAGCCGTACAATAATCATGGAATCCCAAGAGTGTGGAAGCAGGCCATTTGGCCCATTGCGTCCACACCAACCTTCTGAAGAGCATCACCATCCCCTCTACCCTGTCCCCATAACCCCACATTTTCCATGGCCAATCCACCTAATGTGAGATAAGAAGGTGTAGAGCTGGATGAACACTGCAGGCCGAGCAGGAACACTGACGTTTCGGGCCTAGACTCTTCTTCAAAACCTAACCTGCATATCTTTGGACTTAATCATCTGTTTTATGAAGTTAACTGTGGGAATTATGTTTAGACATGTTACAGTAGAGAAATCCCCTATAGTTCTTCAAAATAATGATGAGAATGTTTCCGTACATTTTTGAGGGCAAATTAATCCTTGTGAAAACTGAATATTTTTTGGAACATGTGGCATTCTCAGCTACCAAAAATAATCCCTCTTTCCTCTGTTTTATTAACCCAACAGCTCAATGGCTTCACCAAAGAGGTAAGCAAGATCAAGACTTACTGTGGTAATACTTGACTAGCTCTGGTAGGCTGATAAACTTGACCCGTGGATTGATGTAATAGCCACTGGGGCTGGTTGATACTTTGTAGGACATGACTCTAAAATCCAGCTTGGGATCCCAGTGCTTCACCAGTAAAGCATAGCAACCTAATGCAATAAATGAGAAAAGCTTCAGGAGATGGGAGAAACTAAATCTCATTCCATCAGCTCCTGTCCTCAGAGACTTCCTCACTACCAGCTCTATCCCATGAACATACCATGCCGTAGTCTGGTAAATACTATGCTATACTTCATCATGTCCTCTTACTCTTGGTTAGATCCCAGAGGCATACTTAATGATCACCTTCTCTATTTGACAACATGCATTTCTCGGTACTGTCCAATATTGTGGACCAAGCCAAGTACAGAGTACCCTTGAAAAGATGGTGGTGAGCTACCTTCATAAATACAACTGAATGGTTTGCTTGTCCTCATCAGTTAGAGCTAGCTGCATCAGTTGTGGGCCTCAGGTCTGTTTGGTCAGACTTGGTAAGGATAGCAGGTTTGCATTTTAGATGCTATGAACTTGGTACATGTTAGGATACCAGCTGTAAAGTTTAGGATGAGATGAAAGTGGTGCAAATGTGCTAGTAGTTTTCAGAATGGAATACTCCTGCACATGCACAAAACTGCAGAAGGGATGCAGGGGTCCCAGATACATCTTCACTCTGTGACCATGACTAAATGTCACCCAATATTCTCAACAGACAAGGTGATAATGGGGAAATTGTCCCAAAGCCTCAAACAACTTCCACGACAAGCCCACATACTCACTCTCTTGGAAACTGGGTAGAAGTTACCTTTCCTCGATTGGCTTTCTCTGATCAGGAAAGATCCCTCTTTGTTTTCTGGTTCGAGAATTATTCTTTCTGCCTCTTTGCCACTCAATCCTTTGTAGAACCATCTGTGAAGAATAATCACAAACCATACCCTCAGTTTTTGATCGGATGACAGCAAATCAGAAACGTCAATGTTAAGCTAGAAATCACATGCATCCTCCACCACCGTCCTGCTGTCAATCTGACTCAAAGCTAAATCATCACCATTGAAGCATGGTGCCAGTTCTAATGTAGGTGGCTGGTGGTGGGGGGGTGGGGGTTGTCATGTGGCCTGGTGGTAATGTCACTGAACAAGCAATCTAAAGGCACAGCCTAACATCTGGGGGCTATGGTGAAATTTAAATGCAATGAGTACATCAGGAATATTAGTTTTAGTGATGGTGGCCAATACGACAAACATTAAGAAACCTATTTTGTAGACTAATGGCCTTCAGGGAGGGAAATGTGTCACCCATCTTTTCCCCAGTCTGAAAGGCCTACCCATCACTCCAGACCCACAGTATGGGATTGACTCTGAAATGACTGACTAACCCCTTGAATTCAGGGGCCATTGGGGATGGGCCACAAATGTTGGCAATCCTGGAGTGAAGTAACAAAAGAATAAATTTGAAAATGATTGCCAATCTGGGTACAAAAAGATCCTGTAAACATAATGACCATTTAACCTGCTTCCTCTGATGTTTGTGGAAGACTGTATGTAGACTTTGCCTGCTGTTTAAAATTGTCCAATGAATGAGTTCCTTCACGTCCACCTTAGAGAACAGACAGGGGTGAGAGGACTGACCTCCACCGCCAAGTATGACTGACCACCAGAAAGTCTACCCCTTGATACCCACTGTTTTGCTAGGACTCCTTGATGTCAAACTCAGTAGAGTGTGACTCAAAGTCAAGGACCGTCACTTTCACCTCACCTCCGGAATTCAGATCTTCTATCCATGTTTGAACCAAGACTGTAATGAGTTCAGGAACTGAGTGGCCCTGGTGGAACCCAAACTGAGCAGGTTATTGCTGAGCAGGTGCTGCGTGATAGCTCTGTTACTGACACCTTCCATCACTTTACTGATGATCGAGAGGAGACCCTTGGGGCGGTAATTGGTCGGGTTGGATTTGTCCTTTTTATGTACAGGACATACCTGGGCAATTTTTCACTTTGTCTGGTAGATGCCAGTGTTCTAATTATAGTGGCAAGCTCTGGAGCACAAGTCTTCAGTACTATTTGCCAGAACGTTCTCAGGGCCCATAGCCTTTGCAGTATCCAGTGCCTCCAGCTGTTCCTTGTTATCACATGGAGCGAATGGAATTGGCTGAAGACAGGTATCTGTGATGCTGGGGACCACTGGAGGAGGCCAAGGTGGATCATCCAGCTGGCACTTCTGGCTGAAGATTGCTGCGAATACTTCAGCCTTATCTTTTGCACTGATGTGCTGGGCTCTTCCATCATTGAGGATGGGGAAATTTGTGGAGCCTCCTCCTCCAGTGAGTTGTTTAATTGTCCATCACCATTCACAGCTGGATGCGACAGGACTGCAGAGATTAGATCTGATCCATTTGTTGTTGGATCATATGGCTCTATATTTTTCTTGCTCATGCTGTTTGGCATGCAAGTTTGGTAGCTTCACCAGAATGTCACCTGATTTTTAGATATACCTGGTGCCGGTCCTGTCCATGCCCTCCTGCACTTTCCATTGAAGCAAAGGATTAATCTAAAGGGTGGCACCTTTCGCATTGCCATGCCTGCTCAGTGTTGCACTGATATGTTCACCGTGATTAAGTGCTCACAGCTCTGGAATGGGACATGAGTCTGTAATCTGCTAAACTCTGAGCCAAGCTGACAGAGATACCTCACTGAGCCAGGGTTAACTCCCTGATGCCACATCTACCAGTCAGAGCCCACCTGCTGAACAATCAGCGGCCTCGTAGCTCCTGCAGTAGAAATTGCTATTCCCTTTGAGATTTGGTATTCTTGCAATTTTGTTGTAAGATGAAAAGCTTCAGGTGTAAGCTTCCCTTCTCAGCAATGCTCAAGAAATTTATTTTCAATCTCAGCCAGAAATGATTGACGCTTCCAGAGGGTAACAACCTCCCACAGTCAACATTGTCACTGTGTAACCTGACGTCTCCCAAATCCCTCTGTTTTATAGCTTTCTGCTGTCTTTCTTCACTTAAATAATATGCAGCTCCTCAGTTCATTCTGACAAAATTCACAACCTCATGCTTCCCCGCATTACATTCCATCTGCCAAGTTTTTGTCCACTCACTAATCTGTCTATATCCCTCTGTGAACTCATTGTATCATCCTCACCACTTGCTTTCCCACCTGTTCTTGTGTTATTCACAAACTGGCACATGGTACATTCACTCTCCCCATCCAAGTCATTCATCTATATTGTAAAGAATTATCGCCTCAGCACTGATCGCTCCTGCCCCTTTTATTTCTCACTTCCACTGATAGGAATTCTATGTCTTCCAATTCAAGGTCAGTTCTTGCGATTGCACTTATTCCTTCTTGTATCAACAATGTTCCCCCACACCCCCTTCCTGCCTGTCCTTGAGAACATTCACGTACCCAGAATATTTGATTCCCAGCTTTGATTTCTTTATAGTCTCTCGCAACATTTTCATTCTTTATAATGGCAGTAAGATCATATCCATTAATCTGTATTTGTGCCATTAGTTCATTACTTTTCCTCTGAATTCAGTACATTCAATAATTATTCGTTTTGATTTTGTAACCATTATTTTCCCATTTGACACTATTTACTGTTTTTTTTGTGGGTTTGTATCCTCTGTCTTTTTTTCTCCCAGTATGTATCATTATCCAAACTGCCGGCCAGTAATTTGCTTATCCTTCTGTTTTTTAAGCCTACATTTCCCAAATCCCAAACTCTCCCACTCACAGATCTCTCTCTTCACTCCAGACTGAGGCCTTCTGTCTTTTGACGTCAGAATCACATCATACAGGTCCTCACACACTGATTCGAAGAAAGGTCCTGAGCCGAAATGTCAGCTTTCCTGCTCCTCTGATGCTGCCTGGCCTGCTGTGTTCATCCAGCTCTACACCTTGTTATCTGTGTTTACTCTGATACATCCTCACACACTGATCTTTGCTCTGATAGGACCTCACACACTGATCTTTGCTCTGATAGGTCCTCGCACACTGATCTTTTCTCTGATAGGTTGTAAGAGTTGAGGTGTATTTAACACCATCTGGGTACCTACGTTTCCTCCTCTAGTGGTTTGATCTCAGTGCCTTGGTCACTCATAGCCTCTGCCCCGAAAAGGCACTTTAAGTCTTCTGATCTGAAGAAAAGAGAACAACAATTAAAAAAATGAGCTACAGTTTCGATCTCAGAAATGGGTCTTTTGGTCCCAAGGTGTACTCTGGTGTCTTATGAGTTCCCCCCCAAACCATCATGATCTCATTTCATCAAATTTTCCCTTTTCCTTTCCCTCCCACATGTTCTGTATCAGCATTATTCGCTGCTACTGTTTCTGTCATGACAAATTCCCACATTCTCACCACTCCAGGCGGAAAGTTGTTTTAGTTTAAAAAAAAACTTTGTTTGAAATTCTTGCTGCATTTTTATTGACTCACTAAAAAAATCTTTTCATGGGACGTGGTCCAGCATATATTGCCCGTCCCTAGTTGACCTTTGAGAAGGTGGTGGTGAGCTGCCTTCTTGAACCACTGCAGCCCATGTGCTGTAGGGCGACCCACAATGTTGTTAGGGAGGGAATTCCAGGATGTTGACCCGGTGACAGTGAAGGAACGGCGATATATTTCCAAGTCAGGACGGTGAGTGGCTTGGAGGGGAACTTGCAGGGGGTGGTGTTCCCATGTATCTCTGCCTACTAGGCTTATACTTAGAATCAGCAGATTGCCTTATAAGGAAAGGCTGGTCAGACTAGGTCTGTATCCAATTGAGTTCGGTAGAGTTGTAGGTGACTTATCTTAAATGTATAAGATCCTGAGGGGATTTGGCTGGGTGGATGTTGAAAAGATGGTTCCTCTAGTGGGAGAATCAATAACTGGGGGTTAGATTTTGAAAATAAGGGGTTGCTCATTTAAGTCAGAGATAAGGAAGCTTTTTTTTCCTCTCGGAGGGTTGAGAGTCTTTGGAATTCCCTTCCTCAAAAGGCAGTAGATGCAGGATCTTTATATATTTTTAAGCGGAGTTTGATAGATTCTTGATGACCAAGGGTATGAAAGATTATCGGGGAAATGCAGGAAGGTAGGGTTGAGGGCAAAATCAGATCAGCTATTGAATGGCAGAGCAGGCTTTAAGGGCCAGTTGGCATACTTAAGACCATAAGACCATCAAACATAGAGGCAGAAATTAGGCCATTTGGCCCATCGAGTCTGCTCCACAATTCAATCATGGCTGATAAGTTTGTCAACCCCATTTCCCTGCCTTCTCCCCATAACCGTTGATCCCCTTAATAATTAAAGAACCTGCCTATCCCAGTATATATTTTTGTATCTGTTGCCTTTGTCCTTCTGGATGGAAGTGGTTTGTGGGTTTGGAAGGTGTTGACTAAGGAGCCTTGATGAATTTCTGCCATGCATTTTGTAGATGGTATACACTATTACCTTGCTGTGCAAACAACTCTTGTATACTGCAGATTAATTTATTTTTTCTTTTTGTGTGTAATAAACTTTAATGTTCTTGTTAACAGTACGTTGGCAGCCTCATGTGAGTGTGTTCAGTAACTCAGCCTCACTGGAACCAAATGCCAGAAATGAGACCAAAGTGTTATCAAACCAGGTGTCAGTTTGGAATCAGAATCTGACCATCAGCTGGGATCACATCAAAACAAGATGTAAGGAAAGAGATCTCACTGCAAGTATACAAGGCCTTGGTGGGACACATCTGGGGTATTGTTTGCAGCTTGGGCTCCTAGCTACAGGAATATCTACTTACCACGGATGGAATGCAACGAGGGATCACCCAGGATTTGGATTAGTACCTGGGAGTATGATGTTATTGCTATTACTGAGACTTGGTTGAGGGAAGGGAAAGATTGGCAACTAAATATCCCAGGATATAGATACTTTAGGCAGGATGGAGAGGGAGGTAAAAGGGGTGGAGGAGTTGCATTACTGGTCAAAGAGGATATCACAGCTGTGCTGAAGGAGGGCCCCATGGAGGACTCGAGCAGTGAGGCAATATGGGCAGAGCTCAGAAATAGGAAGGGTGCGGTAACAATGTTGGGGCTGTACGACGGGCCTCCCAACAGTGAGCGTGAGATTGGGGTATAAATATATAGACCAATTATGGAAAGGTGTAGGAGCAACAGGGTGATGGTGATGGGAGATTTTAATTTTCACAGCATTGACTGGGATTCACTTAGTGTTAGGGTTTAAGATGGAACAAAACTTGTGAGGAGCATCCAGAAGTGTTTTCTAGAGCAGTATGTATGTAGTCCAACTCGGGAAGGGGCCATACTGGACCTGGTGTTGAGGAATGAGCCCGGCCAGGTGGTTGATATTACAGTAAGGGACTACTGTGGAAATAGTGACCACAGTTCCGTAAGTTTTACAATACTCATGGACAAAGATGACAGTGGTCCTAAAGGAAGAGTGCTAAACTGGGAGAAGGCCAACTATAGCAAAATTCGGCAGGATCTGAGGAATGTAGATTGGGAGAAACTGTTTGAAGGTAAATCCACATTTGATATGTGGGAGGCTTTTAAAGAGGTTGATTAGCGTGCTGGAGAGACATGTTCCTGTGAAAATGAGGGAAAGAATGGGCAAGGAACCATGGGTTACAGGTGAAATTGTGAGACTAGCAAAGAGGAAAAAGGAAGCATATGTAAGGTCTAGGCAACTGAAAACAGACAAAGCTTTGGAAGAATATCGGGAAAGTAGGACCAACCTGAAATGAGGAATTAAGAGGGCTAAAAGGGATCATGAAATATCTTTAATAAACAGGGTTAGGGAAAGTCACAAAGCCTTTTGTTCATACATAAGGAGCAAGAGGGTAACTAGAGAAAGGGTTGGCCCACTCAAGGACAAAGGAGAGAAGTTATGCGAGGAGTCAGAGAAAATGAGTGAGATTCTTAATAAGTACTTTGCATCAGAATTCACCTAGGAGAGGGACATGGCGGACGTTGAGGTTAGGGATAGATGTCTAGGTCAAGTTGGCATAAGGAGGGGGGAAGTGTTGGGTATTCTAAAAGGCATTAGGGTGACAAGTCCCCAGGTCTGGATGGGATCTATCCCAGTTTACTGAGGGAAGTGAGAGAAGTAGTAGCTGGAGCCTTAACAGATATATTTGCAGTATCCTTGAGCATGAGTGAGGTCCCAGAAGACTAGAGAATTACTAATCTTGTCCCCTTGTTTAAAAAGAGTAGCAAGGATAATCCAGGTAATTATAGACCGGTGAGCCTGATGTCAGTGGTCGGAAGCTGTTGGAGAAGATACTGAGGGATAGGATCTATTTACATTTGAAAGAAAATAGCCTTATTAATGATAGGCAACATGGTTTTGTGCAGGGAAGGTCATGTCTTATCAACTTGATAGAATTCTTTGAGGACATGACAAAGTTGATAGATGAGGGAGGGGCTGTAGATGTCATATACATGGACTTCAGTAAGGTGTTTGATGAGGTTCCCCATGGTAGGCTGATGGGGAAAGTGAAGTCGTATGGTGTCCAGGGTGTGCTAGCGAGATGGATAGAGAACTGGCTGGGCAACAGGAGACTGAAGGGAGTTTCTCAGAATGGATACCTGTGACCAGTGGTGTTCCACAGGGATCCGTGATGGGACACTGTTGTTCGTGATATACATAAATGATCTGGAGTAATGTATGGATGGTCTGATTAGCAAGTTTGCAGATGACACTAAGATCGGTGGAGTAGCAGATAGTGAAGGTGAAGGAGAGTTGGGCGGAGGAATGGCAGATGGAGTTCAATCCAGACAAATGTGAGGTGATGCATTTTGGAAGATCTAATTCAAGAGCGAACTATACGGTAAATGGAAAAGTCCTGGTGAAAATTGATGCACAGAGAGATCTGGGTGTTCAGGTCCATTGTACCCTGAAGGTGGCAACGCAGGTCGATAGAGTGGTCAAGAAGGCATATGGCATGCTTTCATTCATCGGACGTGGTGTTGAGTACAAGAGTTGGCAGGTCATGTTACAGTTGTATAAGACTTTGGTTCGGCCACATTTCAAGTACTGCATACATTTCTGGTCACCACATTACCAAAAGGATGTGGATGCTTTGGAGAGGGTGCAGAGGAGGTTCACCAGGATATTGCCTGCTATGGAGGGTGCTAGCTATGAAGAGAGGATGAGTAGATTAGGATTATTTTCATTAGAAAGATGGAGATTGAGGGGGGAGCTGATTGAGGTCTACAAAATCATGAGAGGTGTAGACAGGGTGGATAGCAAGAAGCTTCTTCCCACAGAGTGGGGGACTCAATTACTAGGGGTCACGATTTCCAGGTGAGAGGGAAAGAGTTTAAGGGAGATATGTGTGGAAAGTTCTTTATGCAGAGGGTGATGGGTGCCTGGAACGCGTTGCCAGTGGAAGTGGTAGAGGTGGGTACGATAGCGTCGTTTAAGATGTACTTAGACAGATGCATGAATGGGCAGGAAGCAGAGGGATACAGATCCTTGGAAAATAGGCGACAGGTTTAGACAGTGGATCTGGATCGGTGCAGGCTTGGAGGGCTGAAGGGCCTGTTCCTGTGCTGTAATTTTCTTTGTTCTTTGTTCTTCTTTGTTGAAACTAATCCATGGGATGGGAGAGATTGTCCCATGAGGAAATATTAAACAGACTGGATCCTTATGCACCAGAGTTTTGAAGAATGAGGGGTGATCTTATTCAAACATACAAAATCCTTACAATGATTGAGAGGGTGGATGTGGGAAAGATGCTCGCTGTTTAGGACTAGGGGATCCAGTCTCAGAGGAAGGGGCTGGCCTCGCAGGACTGACATGAAGAGGGGCTTCCTCCTTCAGAGGGTGGTGGCTTTTGTTTTCATTTGTTCACACTTTGTGGGTGTCACAGGCAAGGCTAATGTTTAATAGCTATCTCCAAATCTCTGAACCTTGAGAATTCTCTATCCTAAAGGATTATGGAGGCTCAGTCATTCAGTACGTTCCAAACTGAGATCAATAGATTTATACAATCTAAAAATATTGAGGGAGATGTGGGCAGAGGGATAACAATGTTGAAGTAGGTCAGCCATGAAATCATTGAATGGGAGTGGCTGAATGGCCTGCTCCTATTCTTTTTGCTTATGTTCTTAAAAGATTGGTGGGGGGATGAAACATAGACTCAGTGACACCTTTGCAGAATACCTTTATTCTGTCACAAAAAAAAACCCTGAACTACCAGTTCCCTGCCTCTATAACACACCACCCTGTTCCCTGGCCGACATTCTTATTTCACTATTTTAAGAGGTTTTAATGCCCTAAAAATGAGATTAAAGTAATGGATTAAGGGCTATTGCACAAGTACAATAAGAATTCATCCTCCCATATCAGCAAGTAATTTTTGAGCGCTGATTTTTATAAACAGGGCAAATGTACTATTGATTATTACAGTAGACATTATCAGTAATGGTCAAATATTTCTCTAGCACTAATAGACATGAAACTTGCTGGGCCTCCAGTGTAATTCACAGTAGGGATATTTTGAACATGCATTTTTGCCGCTTTTCCCTGGTTGCTATCAGTTCTGAAGGAAGATCACTGGACTCGAAATGTGAAATCTGTTTTTCACTCTCCACAGATGCTGCCAGACTTGCAGAGGTTCTCCAGCAATTTCTGTTTTTGTTTTCACATTTCGACTGTAGAAAAGGTTGAGTGTAGGGAGGTCCGAAATAAAGTTTCAGGGACGCAAGATAGCACTGGCAAGCAAGAAGTTGGATTTGAAGTGTGTCTACTTCAACGCCAGGAGCGTCCGGAATAAGGTGGGTGAACTTGCAGCATGGGTTGGTACCTGGGACTTCGATGTTGTGGCCATTTCGGAGACAGGGATAGAGCAGGGACAGGAATGGATGTTGCAGGTTCCGGGATTTAGATGTTTCAGTAAGAACAGAGAAGATGGTAAAAGTGGGGGAGGTGTGGCATTGTTGGTCAAGGACTGTATTACAGTTGCAGAAAGGATGTTTGGGGACTCGTCAACTGAGGTAGTATGGGCTGAGGTTAGAAACAGGAAAGGAGAGGTCACCCTGTTGGGAGTTTTCTATAGGCCTCCGAATAGTTCCAGAGACGCAGAGGAAAGGATAGCAAAGATGATTCTCGATAGGAGTGAGAGAGACAGGGTAGTTGTCATGGGGGACTTCAACTTTCCAAATATTGACTGAGAACACTATAGTTCGAGTACTATAGATGGGTCAGTTTTTGTCCAGTGTGTGCAGGAGGGCTTCCTGACACAGCATGTAGACAGGCCAACAAGGGGCGAAGCCACATTAGATTTGGTACTGGGTAATGACCCGGCCAAGTGTTAGATTTGGAAGTAGGTGAGCACTTTGGTGATAGCGATCACAATTCTGTTATGTTTACTTTAGTGATGGAAAGGAATAGGTGTATACCACTGGGCAAGGGTTATAGCTGGGGGAAAGGCAATTACGATGAGATTAGGCAAGATTTAGGGAGCATAGGATGGGGGAGGAAACTGCAGGGGATGGGCACATTAGAAATGTGGAGCTTATTCAAGGAAAGGCTCCTGTGTGTCCTAGATAAGTATGTACCTGTCAGGCAGGGAGGAAGCTGTAGAGTGCGGGAGTCGTGGTTTACGAAGGAAGTGGAATCTCTGGTCAAGAGGAAGAGGAAGGCTTATGTTAAGATGAGATGTGAAGGCTCAGTTAGGGCGCTTGAGGGCTACGAGGTAGCCAGGAAAGACCTAAAGAGAGAGCTCAGAAGAGCCAGGAGGAGACATGAGAATTTGTTGGTGGATAGGATCAGGGTAAACCCTAAGGCTTTCTATAGGTATTTAAGAAATAAAAGAATGACGAAAGTAAGATTAGGCCCAATCAAGGATAGTGGTGGTAAGTTGTGTGTGGAGTCAGAAGAGATAGGGGAAGCACTAAATGAATATTTTTCAACTGTATTCACTCGAGAAAACGACAATGTTGTCGAGGAGAATACTGAGATACAGGCTACTAGACTAGGTAGGATGGAGGTTCACAAGGAAGAGGTATTAGAAATCCTACAGAGGGTGAAGATAGATAAGTCCCCTGGGCCAGATGGGATTTATCCTAGGATCCTCTGGGAAGCCAGGGAAGAGATTGCCGAGCCTTTGGCATTGATCTTTAACTCGTCATTGTCTACAGGAATAGTGCCTGACGACTGGAGGATAGCAAATGTGGTTCCCCTGTTCAAGAAGGGGAGTACAGACAACCCTGCTAATTATAGACCAGTGAGCCTTACTTCAGTTGTTGGTAAAGTGTTGGAAAAGGTTATAAGAGATAGGATTTATAATCATCTAGAACAGAATAAATTGATTAGGGATAGTCAGCACAGTTTTGTGAAGGGAAGGTCGTGCCTCACAAACCTTATTGAGTTCTTTGAGAAGGTGACCAAACAGGTAGATGAGAATAAACCGGTTGAAGTGGTGTATATGGATTTCAGCAAGGCATATAGAACACAGAACTGTACAGCACAGTACAGGCCCTTCGGCCCATGATGTTTGTGCCTATTTAACCTCCACCCTCTACCTTATACTATCATC
Organism: Stegostoma tigrinum; assembly: GCF_030684315.1. Classification (NCBI taxonomy): domain Eukaryota; kingdom Metazoa; phylum Chordata; class Chondrichthyes; order Orectolobiformes; family Stegostomatidae; genus Stegostoma; species Stegostoma tigrinum. Next base: position 3,080,463 of record NC_081372.1, read on the forward strand.
CATATGCCTATCTAATAGCTGCTTAAATGCGTGTAGGCTATTGTCCAAAATCCGGAGGAATGGAATTGTGGGAGATATAGAGTTTGGATCAGAAATTGGCTTGCTGAAAGAAGACAGAGGGTGGTAGTTGATGGGAAATGTTCATCCCGGAGACCAGTTACTAGTGGCGTACCGCAAGGGTCAGTGTTAGGTCCACTACTGTTTGTCATTTTTATAAATGACCTGGATGAGGGCGTAGAAGGATGGGTTAGTAAATTTGCAGACGACACTAAGGTCGGTGGAGTTGTGGATAGTGACAGAGGATGCTGTAGGTTGCAGAGAGACATAGATAAGCTGCAGAGCTGGGCTGAGAGGTGGCAAATGGAGTTTACTGCAGACAAGTGTGAGGTGATGCGCTTTGGTAGGAGTAACCGGAATGCAAAGTACTGGGCTAATGGTAAGATTCTTGGTAGTGTAGATGAGCAGAGAGATCTCGGTGTCCATGTACACAGATCCTTGAAAGTTGCCACCCAGGTTGACAGGGCTGTTAAGAAGGCATACAGTGTTTTAGCTTTTATTAATAGATGGATCGTGTTCCGGAACCATAGGGTTATGGTGAAGCTGTACAAAACTCTGGTGCAGCCGCACTTGGAGTATTGTGTACAGTTCTGGTCACCGCATTATAAGAAGGATGTGGAAGCTTTGGAAAGGGTGCAGAGGAGATTTACTAGGATGTTGCCTGGTATGGAGGGAAGGTCTTACGAGGAAAGGCTGAGGGACTTGAGACTGTTTTCATTAGAGAGAAGAAGGTTGAGAGGTGACTTAATTGAGACATATTAAATAATCAGAGGGTTAGATAGGGTGGATAGGGAGAGCCTTTTTCCTCGGATGGTCACGGCGAGCACGAGGGGGCATAGCTTTAAATTGAGGGGTGAAAGATATAGGACAGATGTCAGAGGTAGTTTCTTTACTCAGAGAGTAGTAAGGGAATGGAACGCTTTGCCTGCAACGGTAGTAGATTTGCCAACTTTAGGTACATTTAAGTCATCATTGGACAAGCATATGGACGTACATGGAATAGTGTGGGTTAGATGGGCTTGAGATCGGTATGACAGCTCGGCAAAACATCGAGGGCCAAAGGGCCTGTATTGTGCTGTAATGTTCTATGTTCTTTACTTGGCTTTGTTCACCTTCCCTGACAATCTACTGATCCTTATAACCCACAAATACAATCCGCTTTCTCACTTCCTCTCCAGTCTAGGGTTTCTCCAACCTGACTGCACCGAACATTCTGGGTCACAGTGTGAGGTACACATACAAGCAGGTTCAGACAGGAAGCGTCATAGGAGCATACCTGGCATTATCTTCCTTCACGTCCTGGTCTTTGTTTTGCGGATCCTCCTCTTCTCCCTCATGTTGTTGTTTGGCACAAGGCCTTGCCTCCCAGCTGACAGACATATTGCTCTAGTTTACCAGCCTGAAATGGACAAAAAAGTGTCTCAGTTTTGTCAGGTCTGATTCCACAAAGTGTTTGGGGTCAATCAAAAGAAATGGTTTTGATTGGTGAGGAAGAAGGTCAAGATAGATCATCCGGTCAGCACCTCTCGATAAAGGATTTTGTGAATGTTTCAGCTTAATCTTTTTTTTACTGGGGCTCCCCCATCATTGAGGAGGGGGAATTTTTAAAAGATAGAATCCCTACAGTGTGGAAAGAGGCCATTTGGCCTACTGAGACTACACTGACTGACGAGTATCCCACCTAGAGCCACCCCCTCATCCTATCCCTGAAAACCTGTGTTTCCCATGGCTAATCCACCGAACCTAGACATGGATGTGAGTTTGCTCGCTGAGCTGGAAGGTTCGTTTTCAGACTTTTCGTCACCATTCTAGGTAACATCATCAGTGAGCCTCCGACGAAACGTCTGAAAACTAATCTTCTAGCTCTGCGAGCAAACTCACATCCAGAACCTCAACCTGAGCTACAAATCTTCTCAAAACTCGCTAACCTATACATCTTTGGAATGTGGGAGGAAACCAGAGGACCCACATAGACACAGGGAGCATGTGCAAAGTCCACACAGACAGTCCATCCAAGGGTGGAATTGAACTTTGGACCCTCGCGCTGTGAGGCAGCAGTGCTAACCACTGAGCCACCGTACCACCTAATTGTAATCAATTGTTAATTGTTAATAATTAATTATCCAGCACCATTCATGACTAATGTAGCAAGACTGCAGAGCTCAGATTTGACTCATTGCTTGTTGAATCACTTAGCTTTGTCTAATTACCCGCAGCATCAAGTGTCCAACTTCCACTTTCCAGCTTATTGTCCAAAACAGAGATATTTGTGGCCCCTTACACTTGAATGTTTGATTTTATAAACTTTAGAACTTTAACAACAGTTCATGGATTGAATGAACCAACAAAAGATAAACTGTTACATACTAAAAGAAGTGACAATAGACTATTAAATAGACTATTAAACGTCTCGGACACACTCATTCAGGAATTGAAAGCAGCTAACCAATTCTGGGGAAAAGAGGAGTGGAAGCTACATGAAGAAAGCTGCTTTAGCACCTGCCTAATAAACTAGCTGCTTTAGTGCCACAAAGGCCAAGCATTGGCCTGCAGAAGAATCTAAGGAGTTAATCACAGGAAAGCTATGTCTTCAAACAGACTGTCAATGCCAAATGTAACGAGGAACAATGAAGCTACTTCTGAAAGGAAAGCAAGCTGCAGACTTGCAATATTGTAGATGAAAGTGTGTAAAAAATAATCAATAATAACCTGAAGGACAAAGATCTGTATAAGAATTGAACACCATAACTCACCTCCCCTTCAGCGGAACTCTGGCGAACAACTTTGCATAAGGATCAAACCTTGGACATATCCGGAAACTGGCTCCTGTTGGTGGGATCAAGGCCAAATACCTCCATTAATTGGGTAATAGCCAGGTTGGGTTGTGGGGCTTAACTTGCTTACTTCAGGGATCTTATTTTGATTGCTACCTGCTGTCAAGTTTAAACCATTGTTTCATTATTTGATTGTCTGTGAGATTTCTTCCTAAATTTCCAAATTAAAGGTAGCCTGCGGTGACTGCTCACCACAGAGCCATTTAGCATTGTGGTCATGTCACACAACTTGCCAGTGGATACCCTCAATGTGAAGATGGGACTTTGTCTCTTCAGTGCCTGTGTGCTGGAGCTTTGCACTGAATGTTGGAGTCCTCCAGGCTGAATCTCAGCAGAGAAACATGACGAAAGGGGGACGCTGTGAGGAAAGAATGCAGTTTCAGAGGAGCTGTGGTGTGAGGGAGTGAAGCCTCAGCAGAAGCATAGTGTGTTTTAGCGGGGTACAGACTCTCTACATACCTAAAACCACTGCAATCCTGTGGTTTGCAGCCCTACTTTCAACAAGCTTTCAGTGGTGATCTCGAGACCTCCTCACGTAGAGGCCATTTTTTGGTTTGGTTATGGTTAGCAAGGTCCCTGAGAGGTTTTAACTAGAGAAAGACTCCTGAATGCAAGTTGCTGTTGCATTCAGACAGCAGCAAATTTCTCTTTGACAATGAATGACAAAATAATTATGAAACCGAAACTGTTCAGGGGACTGGCCAAAGGCCAGTTCTTTAGAAACAGAGAGCTGCAGGTTGATGAAACCAATTAAATTTGTCTAAATTAACGAGTGAAATTAATAATTTTAGCTGGCTTATTGCAGGTTAATTGCGACCACACAGAAAATTCTTACTTTGACATTTTTTTTACCTGACTGGGCAATGATTTGATTCCAGGTCAGGTACAGACTCCACTGAATAGTCTTGAGTCACTGTATCAAACGAAATAGAATTTAAAAGAACAAATGTCGCAGTAAACTCAATCTTACCTTGCTGTTGAATTGGCATTCTGCAGAATTCTAGTTCTTCCAATGGTTAATAGCTAGAACTTGTCTAATTCATAATTTGGAAACAGCGTACACATTCACAGCAGAGTAACCCCAGGAACAAAAGCTCCCTTATCAATTCACTGAAAGTGCAAAGTACATCAGTACTTGGTTTGGGCGGAAGAACTTGACAAGCTTTGTAAGGTGTATTGCCGGACGTAGCAAACGCTGGCACAAGTTGAGGAGTGAGTGCAGAAGTTGACAGGTGGAGATCTGTTTTTCCATTGTGATGTTGATTTATAGGACATTGTTATTATTTGGGAGCTTTGACTTGAAAGTGAAAGAAGAACAGATTTTAGTTTTTCAGTTCTGCGAAGGTCACTTGTATTCTTTGAGAGTTAAATGTCATTTTTGAAAAGTGAGTTCTAACATCTTTTCCAAGAAAGAACGTAACTTCAGCCAAATGATTAGATAAATTACTTGGGGAGTGAATCGTTGAAATGTTTACAAGGTTGAGCGATTATGACATGTTGAAAGACAGACCAGGGCCCCAACCAGATTTCAGTTGGGAAGAGGTTTCATACCAGTGGAGGGATAATTTTTTGTGGCAGTGCATGCTTTCAGAGTTGGAATGACATTTTGAAATTGTTTTACTAATTTAATTAGTGCTTTTCTTGAAATTCAGTTGGAAAAGGTAGTGAATAGTGCTGCATAGCTCCGACAGAGTCGGTAATGAAGTGAATAACATTTAGTGACTGGATACCAAGGAAGCTGTTGCAACCTTAAGTAAGAATCAAAAAGTTATTACACTGAGTTTGAGTGTCTGCAAAAGACATTGCTGTGAAAAAGATTGAATTTTACTTCTTGCAGTTTAGCTTAACATCTTTTGAAATGTTTATGTACAATTATTTTACATTCCTTTGAATAATAAACGTGTGCTTTCGTTAAAAGAACACTGGCAGATCTGTGTGCACATGAGCAGAATGGCCAGCATTGTAACCAAAAAAAAAGACAAAAATAAAACTTATTATCTATCAAGCCAGGTTTCACTCTCTGGGATCTGATTGATCCCATATCATCACTCGCTGGGATTATAAAACAATGTATATGTTATAAAGTATGATAATAAAACAGTGATGCCAGAGATGAGGAGTATGAAGAGACATTGAGCAGTTTAGACCTGTACTCTCTGGAGTTTAGAAGAATGAGAGGAGATCTAATGGATGTATATAAGATGCTAGAGGGTTGACAAAATCCATGTCGAGAGGATATTTCCTCATGTGGGGTAATTTAGAATGAGAGGTTAAGGATAAGGAACAAAACTGAGATGAGGATCAATGACTTCTCTCAAAAAATTGTGAATCTGTGGAATTCACTCCCCCAGAGTGCAGTGCATGCTGGGACATCAAGTACATTTAAGGAAGAGATACATAAATTTTTAATGAGTAAGAACGTAATGTTAGCTTTCATTTCAAGACAGCTAGAATACAAGAGCAGAGATGTGCTGCTGAGGCTGTATAAGGTTCTGGTTAGACTGTGTTTGAAATATTATGAGCAAGTTTGGGCCTTATATCTAGGGAAAGATGTGCTGGTGTTGGAGGGAGTCCAGAGACGGCCTTACAGAGAATGATCCTGGGATAAAGGGTTTGTTATTTGAGGAATGGTTGAGAACTTTAGGTCTGTATTTAATGGAGTTTAGAAGGATGGGGGTGGGTGGGATCTGATTGAAACTTACAGAGAATACTGACAGGCCTGGACAGAGTGGATGTGGAGAACATGTTTCAACTCGTATGAGAGACTAGGACCTGGGAACACAGCCTCAGAGGGGAAACCCCTTTAGAACTGAGATGAGGAGGAATTTCTTCAGCCAATGGATGCTTAATTTTTATGGACCTGATTGCCACACAGGGATGTGGAGGCCAAGTCATTGAGTGTATTTAAGACAGATAGGTTCTTGATTTTTAAGGGAAGCAAAAGTTACAGGGAGAAGGCAGGAGAGAGGTTGAGAAATATATCAGCCATGGTTGAATGCCAGAGCAGTCTCAATGGGCCAAATGGCCTAATTCTGCCCCTCTATCTTATGGTCTTGTAGGGTTCAGAATAACAGCAACAGAACAGTTTTGTGCAACGCTCCCTCAGCACTGACCGTTGGACAGTGAAGCACTCCCTTAGTGCTGGGCTGGTAGTGACAGCCAGGCTTATGAGTTCAATGCCTGGATTGGAATTTGAACCCACTGTCTCCTGCCTGAGCCCAGGGTGTTTAAACCAGGCTTTAATCACTTGGAATTGAACCAGTAAGTCAGTGAGTTTCCGAGGATGAGTCGTTACACTGGGTCCAGAACCTGGAGACAGATGCAATGTCATCAAAGCCTGGTCCAAATTCTGTAAGGGTTGGTGTTCAGCTGCGGTGCTGCACATATGCTGGTCCCTGTAAGGCTGTATTTGAGCACAGCGCATTTATGGACATTCCAAACTTTGCAGCAATCAGTGCTTGAGCCAATTCCTGTGTGGTACCCTCCAAAAGATTTGATACGGGCAAGAGAAACTAATTCCACTGACTGGGGGAAGGGAGAAAGTGGTCTCCAGAATCAGAAGTGTATAACTTAAAATTAGAGGTGGTGTGTGGAAATGTGGGAGAAAATCTGGCACTGTCTCCCCGAAAAGTGATACGTTCAATTAATTAACCTAACAAGGAATGGTCTCCTCCTATTCCGGTACAGGTCAGAGGGTGCTCAATGTGAGGTCACAGATCAATCAAAGAAGATGCAGAAAGAAAAACAAAAATTGCTGGAAAATTTCAGCATGTCTGGCAGCATCTGTGGAGAGAAATCACAGTTCATGTTTCAAGTTCAGTGATCCTCAGATGGTAGTTAGGAAAATGTTAATTTTTCACATAAGATGCAGACTGTATACTCAGTGAGGGAGGCTGGTCTATACTGGATGGTCCCATTGGTGAATGGGGCTTGTGTATTGGTAGGTTGTGATACGACTACAAAGTAAAAATGCAAAGGTCAAGCATCTTTAGTCTGTGCTAAGTTTAGGAATGTGTTTCTTGTTAGATTCCCAGTTGACCTATCTGCTTTGGGTAAGATTGGGAAAAATCAGTGATAGTTTCTGACAATCAAAACCAGGAATTGTTGGAGAAACTCAACAGGTGTGGCAGCAACTATGAAGGGAAAACTGAGTTAACATTTAAGAGTCCAGTGACATTTCTTCAGAATGGAAATAAATAGATTCTAACCCTTATTACTGCCCATTGAGATTCCCCACTCCCCAGTGGGAGGGATGGTTTAGGTTACCCCTAAAGTCAAAGTTACCCTCCCCAACTCAGATCCCACCTGCTGTCAGTCCACATTTGTACTACCCGTGATATTCACACTCACAATGTTACACCATTACTCAAACTGGCCATACTTACCTTGAATCATTCCTGTTTACAAATTAACAGGTCTTCGTCCAAACAATGCTGCAAAAAGAAATACTGAAACTGACATTCACATTTGAATAAAGCACTGAAGATTTTCAATCTATACACACACATCCACACTCACATTAGGTGTATGATTTGAGAGCTGGTTAAAACTGCCTCCTGTAAGTGAATACCCCAGGACTGATTTATACTCTACTGTTATGTAAGCTTTATTTGTCAGAGGCTCGAAGGTGCTGTCCAGTTTCTGTAGCAGGTTTGCAGACTCAAAACTATTTGCATTGATAGGAAATTTCAGAACTTTGGATAATGAAAGCTGATTTCTCAATCTGAAATCCCCACTTTACCCACTTTCCAGGGAAGCTTAGATAACCTGCTGGCTGTGTTGCTCAGTAGCATTCACGCTCTGACCCCACACAGTGCAAGGTCACATTCAGAACTTCATGTTTACTGTGTGTAAACAGACGCTGCTTGTTGTTCCTTTCTTTCATGTTAATTTCTGGCATTTACCTACTGAGGAGTTTATGTTCAAAGAACGTATGTATTTCATTTCCATTAAAATCCGGTGTACGGAATTATGTAAGTTCTGAGATGCAGACAAGGAGATTAGATTGAGCATAAGCTACGTTTAAGCACCTTGGAAGATTTTATGAGATTAAACATACTGTATAAAAGCAAGTTGTTGCTGTGAACCTTGGGATTTACTCCAAGGTTACATGTATATCAGGCACGTGAAAATTCACATGGAGATGAGTCTGTTTTTATTGTTCAAATATCAAAGTGCTGGAGAAATTCAGTAGGTCCAGCAGAATCTGTGGACAGGGAGATTTAACATTTTGAATCCAGTATGACTATTCAACAGGACTCCTACTCAGAACTCCAGTCATAGCCAGGCTCGAAATGTCAAGTCTGTTTCTCCAACACTTTTGTTTTTATTTCAGATTGCCAACATCGGCAGTACCTTGGTTTTATCTGGTATTTGAGTGAATGGATTCACGGAAAATCTACTGAGGCAAAGCTCTGGGTTGACTTTGTTTGAGCTTGCTGGCTGGTCCAGTATTTATTGCCTGTCCATGGTTGCCGTTGGGAAGGTGGGGGCGAGCTGCCTTCTTGAGTTGTTGCCATGTGCTGAGGAGTCAAGAGTTACTCGCTGTAGTATTCCTAATGTCTGATCTGCTCTTGTGGCCATTGTGTTTACAGGAGTTTCTGGTCAATGGTGAGTCCCCATAATGTTGACAGTGGGGGATTTAGTGATGGTGATTCCTTTAAAAGTAAATGCTGATAGTTAGATCGTCTCTTGTTGGCGATGGTCAATATCTCTCACTTGGTTGACCCAAATGTTACTTGCCACTTTTCAGCATTATGAATGTTATCCAGGACTTGCAGTATTCGAACACGGGCTACTTCAGTATCTGAGGAGTTGTGAACGGTGCTGAACATTGTGCAATAACCATCAATGAACAGCCCCAGTTATGATCTTATAGTAGATGGAAGGTCAATGATGAAGCAGCTGAAGATGGTTAGGCCTAGGACACTACTCTGAGGAACACATGCGGAGATGTCTGAAGCTGAAATGACTGATCTGCACTAACCTCAACTACCTTCCTGTGTCTGACTCCAACCAGCAGAGGTGGTCAGATGCTCCCTGATTCCCACTGATCCCAGTTTTACTCGGGCTCCTTGATGCCACACTCAGTCAAAAGCAGCCTTGATGTCAAAGGCTGTCACTCTCACCTCAAATCTGGAATTCAGCACTTTTGTCCATATTCTTGAAGCTGTAATTCAGTAAGCAAATCATGGCATGAAGTAATCAACTTGGAACAAACAGGACTCTGAAGTCTCCAGGATTAAAGAAATCAAAGTACACAGAAGTCTTACAATATATACATCAGAACTTAGCAAGACTTATCTAGTCAATATACCTGAGGACAAAATCTAAGTGATATCTTCAATCCTGTATCTTAAGTGTAACAACAGGTACATATCTAATTATTAAGAATAAATTACCAGAATTATAATTGTACAACACAGGAGGTGGCCAAACAGCTAGCAAGTTCATTCATGATAGAATAAAGCTGCTGTGCATGAAACTCGTGAAAGCTATTATATAGTGAAGATAATTGTCATGTGGATTTACATTATTTGTGAGCATTCATTCCCTGACATAACAATAATATTGCTATTTTAAATTCAATATAACTTTAAAATAAACAATTCTGAAATGTTCCCCATGAAGTCAGTAATAGCAATAGACTGGAACATTTCACCAACGTTAATCACCAGATGCAGTCACGCTGTCAATCAACTGAAACATTTCTCTGATGCGATTTGACACTCAGTTAGCACCAGCCCTGCTCAAGCTTCATCAATTTAACAAACCCCATGGGTGGATGCTGTTTCTGCAGAATTGGGTGCTGAATAAGAGTTATGTTCCTGGGGGTGTTAAATTTGAAAACCGAAAGAACTGTGGATGATGCAAGTCAGAAACAAAACCAGAGGTTGCTGAAAAAGCTCAGAAGGTCTGGTAGCTTCTGTGAGGAAAAAAAATATCAGAGTTAACGTTTCGGGTCCGATGACCCAAAGACCCGATCTGAGGTCACCGGACCTGAAACATTAACTCCGATTTTCTTTCTTCACAGATGCTGCTAAACCTTGTTAAATTTGACCTAACTAAGTCAGCATTTAACTCCACGCAAGTTTCATACACCTCTGGCTCTATTTTATGCAAACAGTCTACAAATACATTTTCAATCTGGTTTTAATGTGAACTGTCTTGAAAAAGGATCCACAAAATATAACATGACTCGGAATAATGAATGAACAGGATAAGACCAAAACGTAAGTTTGTACTGCACAAAAGTTGTGAACACGGTTTAGAAAATTCTGAACCGGAAAGGTGCTAAACAGTTCAGAACAAATTAATTCCTAGTTCAACATCACAGACCTTGGAAAGGCCGCTATCAGACTGGATTAAAATGTCACTCAGACCTCCTGTTAACATCACATGCTGAGAATGACAACTCAACCTAAGAGGATGATGAAAGTCAAGTCTTTGCATCCTGAGGGCAGTTCATTGTGTGCTGTTTATACAGTCACCTCAAGTGAGTTGGAGTCTCAACCCCTCTCTACTCACTCCAGAGAACCAATATGTTGATTTTTCCATAAGTAACAACCATGGCTCCTTGACACACATCTGTTGAGATGGTAACTGGCATGATTAAATACGCCTGCGTTTGGCTCCGCTGGGGCTGGAGGGGTTACTGCTCACACTCAGAAGGTTCACAGTGGCTCGGTTCCTTTTCCGCTTGTCGATCACCTCCTTAGTCCCCGGCTCACCGGCTACCAGCATCTTCTCCTTCACCGCTGGCTTCTCCACCATCTTCATGTTACCTGGACATACAAAAAGCAAAATCAATCTTTGTTCAACTGAGTTGAAATCATCCCCACAAGTTACACTAAAACCCAATTTTCAATTCAACTGCTCCGCTGTGTTATATTTTAGTCAATTTTTCAGTAGTAGAGCCATTTATCATTACTAACATTTCTTCACGTCTATGCATCAACACGAATAACTCTCAGTCAACAAGCAACACGCATATTGAAACAGAGGATATGGTTTGAAATCCCTCTCCAGAGAATACGGTACATAGTATAGGGTGACACCGGTACAGTGATGGGGAACGCTGCGCTTTCGGGGGGGTCAGTGCTGAAAGGGAGAGATGCACTGAGAGGGGGTCAGTGCTGAGGGAGCAGGCACTGTTGGAGTGTCAGTACTGTGAGAGGGCCACACTGTCAGAGGGTGACAGCTGGCCTATAGGAGGTGCCTTCCTTCAGATGAACTGCTTCCTGATCTTGTGCAATATTTATTCTTCAACCAACATTAGCAATTATGTAATGCTATTTGTGGGACCTCCCAGCCTCCAAACTGGGTGCTGCTTTCAAAAAGCAACTCATTGGAAGACATGACATTAGAACGTAGGACTGTCCAGCAGAGGAAAGCGTCCTTTGGCCCACAATGTTGTGCCGAACATGCCACCAAATTAAACTACTCCCTTCTGCCTGCCCTTGGTCCATGTCCCTCCATTGCTTGAAATTTCATGTGTTTTAAAGTCCCTTAACTGCCCCTATTGCCTCCACCACCACCCCTGGCAGTGCTTTCTACCCTCCTACCACTGTGTCAACACTTGCCTCTCACATTTCCTTTGAACTTTCCCCCTCTCACCTTAAATGCATGGCCCCTAGCATTAGACATTTCAACGGTGGGAAAAAGATTCTGACCATCAGCTTATCAATGCATCTCATTATTTAATAGACTTCTATCAAGTCTCCCCTCAGCCTCTGCCACTCCAGAGAAAATAACGAGTTCTTCTAGCCTCTCCTTGCAGCTTACACCCTCTAATCCAGGCAACATCCTGGTAAACCTCTTCTGCAACCTCTCCAAAGTCTCCACATCCTTCCTGTAAATGAATGCAATATTCTAAGTGTGGCCGAACCAAAGTCTTATAAAGCTGCATCATGCAGCAAAAAATATCAAATGTTTTAAACTAACAATCGTATCTGTCTGCAACTTTGCCCATTATTAGTTTGTTTGGACACATTAATAAGGGAAAGTACTGACGGTGTTACAACCTCACTGGAGTGATTCAAGGTCTCCAGTGATGAAGATGTAGGAGCCTCTGTTCCTAATCAGCCTTCCTGACAGGAGGGAAGGCTTGTACCCTTGGCTGCCTGGAGACGTATGACTGGTAACTGCTTGGAACTGTTTTCATTCATGTCCTAATGAACTCCAGTTCGGTGGGTGGAGGCTAATGTGGACAAGAAATAACGACATTGACCAGCTGGTGGGTTTATGCTGTATATTCTGTGTAACTGTATGAATACAGATCTGTAAACTAGCCTCAGTCACCAGAACAAACACACGAGTGGTGCAGGAAACGTGAATCCCCACTCTTTTACTATGGGTTTGTTCAGTTCAGATGAACAGTCACCAAACTGGAAACATTAACTCCATTTCTATCCCCACAGATGCTGCTTGACCTGCCGGGTTTAGTCAGTAATTTCTGTTTATCTTTAGCATGGGGAATCCATCAGAGTTACAGGGACACCATGTCATCTCCCAACCTGCCTGTGGTGTGTCTGCATGCTTAGGTGGAAGTGTTTAGCCTGCTCGAGTTGCAGATGGATTGTATCTCTTGACACTGAGTATTCTCTGCGTATGAGCCTCTCACAGAATCAGCAATCTATGACAGTGAGAGTTCCCGGTCCTCACTGATATCACGGCAGACAGAACACACAGACTAATAGTTTGCAGAGACGTGCTGTCTGAATGAGCCCCTGAACCTGAGGCTGATTCTAACATAACATGTCATTACTGCTCAGGACCAGCTCACTGAATACAGATTCTTCCTTCACCATCTGGGGCATTTCACCAAGCCTTTAAAACAAGGCTGTACTTGCCTCATGTCTTTCTCAGCTCAGCTCCATTTCACTGTGACATTGAATGAGAGAGTTAAATAGACTGGGTACATACCCTCCTCAGCAGGTGGCTGCTCCAGCAACTCCTCTTTGTGCTCGTCCTTCAGTTCTTCCTCCGTTCCACTCTTCCCTGCGATTGAATATTCAAAACATTATGCACCAAACTCTCAAAGTGAAATGGAGGGGTGGGGGGAGAACCTTGACCACCACGCACTAGGTGCTGACAGTGATCCCCACCCCCAACACCACGGGGTGGCAGTGATTCACACCCCGGCCCCCGCACTTGGAGCTGACAGTGATTGCACACCCCTCCCAGTGCCAGGGAATGACAGTGAACCCCTCCACCCCCCATGGCAGGGGTGACAGTGAACACCCCCCTTCTCGCACCCCAACCCCGCGGCAGAGGGTGACAGCGATCAACCCCCTTTCCCCGCGCCAATGGGTGACAGTGAACACCCCCCCCCTTCCCCCAGCACCTCCCCACGCCAGGGGTAGACAGTAATCTCCCCCCCCCCCCCCCACCTCCCCAAGCCAGGGGTAGACAGTAATCTCCGCCCCCAACTTCCCCACGCCAGGGGTAGACAGTAATCTCTCCCCCGAACTTCCCCACGCCAGGGGTAGACAGTAATCTCCCCCCCCAACTTCCCCACGCCAGGGGTAGACAGTAATCTCCCCCCCCAACTTCCCCACGCCAGGGGTAGACAGTAATCTCCCCCCCCAACTTCCCCACGCCAGGGGTAGACAGTAATCTCCCCCCCACACCTCCCCACGCCAGGGGTAGACAGTAATCTCCCCCCCCAACTTCCCCACGCCGGGGTAATCAGTAATCTCCCCCCCCACACCTCCCCATGCCAGACGTAGACAGTAATCTCCCCCCCCACACCAGGGGTAGACAGTAATCTCCCCCCTCCACCTCCCCAAGCCAGGGGTAGACAGTAATCTCCCCCGCCCAACTTCCCCACGCCAGGGGTAGACAGTAATCTCCCCCGCCCAACTTCCCCACGCCAGGGGTAATCAGTAATCTCCCCCCCCACACCTCCCCATGCCAGACGTAGACAGTAATCTCCCCCCTCACACCAGGGGTAGACAGTAATCTCCCCCAGCACCTCCCCACGCCAGGGGTAGACAGTAATCTCCCCCCCCAACTTCCCCACGCCAGGGGTAGACAGTAATCTCCCCCCCCCAACTTCCCCACGCCAGGGGTAGACAGTAATCTCCCCCCCCAACTTCCCCACGCCAGGGGTAGACAGTAATCTCCCCCCCCAACTTCCCCACGCCAGGGGTAGACAGTAATCTCCCCCCCCAACTTCCCCACGCCAGGGGTAGACAGTAATCTCCCCCCCCAACTTCCCCACGCCAGGGGTAGACAGTAATCTCCCCCCCCACCTGCCCACGCCAGGAGTAGACAGTAATCTCCCCCCCCCCCCCCACACCTCCCCACGCCAGGGGTAGACAGTAATCTCCCCCCCCAACTTCCCCACGCCAGGGGTAATCAGTAATCTCCCCCCCCACACCTCCCCATGCCAGACGTAGACAGTAATCTCCCCCCCCACACCAGGGGTAGACAGTAATCTCCCCCCTCCACCTCCCCAAGCCAGGGGTAGACAGTAATCTCCCCCAGCACCTCCCCACGCCAGGGGTAGACAGTAATCTCCCCCCCCCCCCCCCACCTCCCCAAGCCAGGGGTAGACAGTAATCTCCCCCCCAACTTCCCCACGCCAGGGGTAGACAGTAATCTCCCCCCCACACCTCCCCAAGCCAGGGGTAGACAGTAATCTCCCCCCCAACTTCCCCACGCCAGGGGTAGACAGTAATCTCCCCCCCACACCTCCCCACGCCAGGGGTAGACAGTAATCTCCCCCCCCAACTTCCCCACGCCAGGGGTAGACAGTAATCTCCCCCCCCAACTTCCCCACGCCAGGGGTAGACAGTAATCTCCCCCCCCACCTGCCCACGCCAGGAGTAGACAGTAATCTCCCCCCCCCCACACCTCCCCACGCCAGGGGTAGACAGTAATCTCCCCCCCCAACTTCCCCACGCCAGGGGTAATCAGTAATCTCCCCCCCCCACACCTCCCCATGCCAGAAGTAGACAGTAATCTCCCCCCCCACACCAGGGGTAGACAGTAATCTCCCCCCTCCACCTCCCCAAGCCAGGGGTAGACAGTAATCTCCCCCGCCCAACTTCCCCACGCCAGGGGTAATCAGTAATCTCCCCCCCCACACCTCCCCATGCCAGACGTAGACAGTAATCTCCCCCCCCACACCAGGGGTAGACAGTAATCTCACCCCTCCACCTCCCCAAGCCAGGGGTAGACAGTAATCTCCCCCGCCCAACTTCCCCACGCCAGGGGTAGACAGTAATCTCCCCCGCCCAACTTCCCCACGCCAGGGGTAATCAGTAATCTCCCCCCCCCACACCTCCCCATGCCAGAAGTAGACAGTAATCTCCCCCCCCACACCAGGGGTAGACAGTAATCTCCCCCCTCCACCTCCCCAAGCCAGGGGTAGACAGTAATCTCCCCCGCCCAACTTCCCCACGCCAGGGGTAATCAGTAATCTCCCCCCCCACACCTCCCCATGCCAGACGTAGACAGTAATCTCCCCCCCACACCAGGGGTAGACAGTAATCTCACCCCTCCACCTCCCCAAGCCAGGGGTAGACAGTAATCTCCCCCGCCCAACTTCCCCACGCCAGGGGTAGACAGTAATCTCCCCCCCCACCTCCCCACGCCAGGGGTAGACAGTAATCTCCCCCCCCAACTTCCCCACGCCAGGGGTAGACAGTAATCTCCCCCCCCACCTCCCCAAGCCAGGGGTAGACAGTAATCTCCCCCGCCCAACTTCCCCACGCCAGGGGTAGACAGTAATCTCCCCCCCCCCACCTCCCCACGCCAGGGGTAGACAGTAATCTCCCCCCCCACCTCCCCACGCCAGGGGTAGACAGTAATCTCCCCCCTCCACCTCCCCACGCCAGGGGTAGACAGTAATCTCCCCCCTCCACCTCCCCAAGCCAGGGGTAGACAGTAATCTCCCCCCCCAACTTCCCCACGCCAGGGGTAGACAGTAATCTCCCCCCCCAACTTCCCCACGCCAGGGGTAGACAGTAATCTCCCCCCCCCACCTCCCCACGCCAGGGGTAGACAGTAATCTCCCCCCGACACCTCCCCACGCCAGGGGTAGACAGTAATCTCCCTCCGACACCTCCCCACGCCAGGGGTAGACAGTAATCTCCTCCCCACACCAGGGGTAGACAGTAATCTCCCCCCCACGCCAGGGGTAGACAGTAATCTCCCCCCCACGCCAGGGGTAGACAGTAATCTCCCCCCAACACCTCCCCACACCAGGGGTAGACAGTAGTCTCCCCCCTTCCCCACGCCAGGGGTAGACAGTAGTCACCCCCCCACTTCTCCACGCCAAGGTTAGACGGTGATCCCCAGCCCCTCCCCACACAAGGTGCTGACGGTAATCCCCAGCCCCTCCCCACACAAGGGGTTGACAGTGATCCACCCCACACAGAGGGAGGAGAGGTTGCGACAGCACCCCCACATTTGGGGGGGGGGGGCACGGGGGGACAGCAGAGGTGTGGTGGTTGCGGTGACCCCCGTGCTGGGGGTTTTGGTGGGGCGGGGTTGGTGGTAACAGCAATCTCCATGCAACACGGGGTGACCATGACAGTTGTGAAGTTCAGTCCTCACTGTGACCTTTGCTTCCAGTATACAGGATTGTGACTGAGGCGGGTTAGAAATGTGAACTTTACAAAGAGTTGCAAGCCCAGGAAAAGGATAAATCTGCTTGTTCACAGCTCCTTACCTTCTTTTACTTCGTGAATAATGTCTTCAGGTAGAACAAAATTCCGCTCACCATTTGGGAAAGGGAGGATTTCAGATTCATGCTGGAAAACAGTGAATAAGAAAGGAATGAAAATAGCAGCTATAACATCTTTTACATTGTAAACCTTTGCAAAGTGCTTCAGATGAACACAACGCAGAGACAGCCCTGTGAAGTATGATGTATTGTTGTGCTGCAGTGCTATACTGATGTAAACTTTTGTTGGCTGTAAAAGATAAGTGGCTTTTAATAAAATAACACTTTGCAAACCTCCCATTCCTTTCTCCAAAATGTGAATAGCACTGATAGTTAATAAATGCAAGGTGGAATCACTTCATAAAATGTAATGCTGTAACTATTTTGTATATTCTAAACAACCCCCAAGCATGGACGGATACAGTAAACAGGAACTCCCAGACCGTGGGAGTCAGGCAGCTGAAACCCTGGTCACTGAGGGTGCAATAGACAACAATGGCATGAGCTTAGACTCGTGGGAATGGAGTGTCCGGGGAAAATGCACTTTCAACTTTTGGATATCTTTTCTGTTATATCGAGTGTCAGTTTTTGTTGAGAATTGCTCCTGTGAAATAGAATGAAACCCGTGACTAATAAATTTTCACAATATATAATCACTTCTTAAAAATTCTCTGTTGGGATTTGGGCATCAGTGACAAGGCCAGTATTTGTTGTCCATCCCTATGCCCTTGAAAAAAGGGGGCAACATAATAAACTGGAGTAGGAACACAACCTCCCACCCCAGGCTGATGTTCCCGGAACTCGGGTTTGAATCCCACCATGACAGATGGTGAAACCTAAGTTCAACAAAATCTGGAATTAAAAGGTTAGCCTGATGATGGCAACAATGCCAACACTTATCACTGCAAGTCTGTAGTCACAATATGTGAAGGTAAATATGCTTCCCTAAAGGACGGGTTTTTACATTAACTGACAATGACACAATTAACATTGGCTGGCTTTTAATTCCAGTTTTTTTTTACTGAAATCAAATTTCACCACCTGGCATAATTTTAAATTGAACAGCTGAAGATTTAGAGGGATTTCTACACAAGTATCTGACTCCTCACGTATAATACTGTAAATGATCAATGAGTATGAAATACAACCATGTTTGTAATTGATTGCTATTGTGTTACTGCGTGGGTATAAGCAGACTTCTCCAAGTGAACATTCACCCTTCAACCCAATAGACCCCAAACCAGGATAACAAAGCGTGGAGCTGGATGAACACAGCAGGCCAAGCAGCATCTCAGGAGCACAAAAGCTGACGTTTCGGGCCTAGACCCTTCAGAGAGGGGGATGGGGAGAGGGTTCTGGAATAAATAGGGAGTGGGGGGGAGGCGGACCGAAGATGGAGAGAAAAGAAGATAGGTGGAGAGGGGAGTTGCAGTGGGAGAGAGATCCCCTGAGGTTAGTCCGGAGGGAGGAGGGTAACTTCTTCGAGTGTGGCATCCCTGGACAAACCTCATCCTGCCCCTGACCTGTTTGTCCTCCCCGGACTGACCTATTCCCTCCCCACCTCCCCACCCATACTCTCCTCTCCATCTATCTTCGCCTCTATCCATCTTCGGTCCACCTCCCCCTCTCTCCCTATTTATTCCAGAATCCTCTCCCCATCCCCCTCTCTGATGAAGGGTCTAGGCCCGAAACATCAGCTTTTGAGCTCCTGAGATGCTGCTTGGCCTGCTGTGTTCATCCAGCTCCACACTTTGTTATCTTGGATTCTCCAGCATCTGCAGTTCCCATTATCTCAGACCCCAAACCAAAACCACATCATAACTTGCTGCATACCAGTGCTTGCATGTCATACATGACATTCAAATGTTCCCAAACAATTTTTGAGGAGACTTGACGCCCGATATTCTGGCTGAATTTGTCCCGAATACAGATCATGTGGAAGTGCCGATTCACTCCTGTTGAGGGAGAAAGACAGAAATCTGCAGTTATTCACTACTGAACTGAATTACCAACTAGCCTGCTTGGAGAGTTGGTGCTGAGGGAGACACATTGAACCAGGGCAAAAGGAAAAAACTCCCCTGCTCAGCTAAGAGATAGAGTCATACAGCACAGAAAGGCCCTTCAGCCCATCCACTGAGCA